>NC_058132.1:460079661-460207062 GCF_016433145.1 Gracilinanus agilis
GGAGGGGAGGGGAGAGGAGAGGAGGGGAGGGGAGAGGAGGGGAAGAGGGGAGGGAAGGGGAGGGGAGAGGAGAGGAGGGGAGGGGAGAGGAGGGGAGAGGAGAGAAGAGAAAAATGCTCTTTACTTAATCTTGTGAGATCATGAGCCATCCATGGTTGGAGGGAATAACTTGAAGGAAGATTCACCAAAGGAGACTGAGAATTAATTAGACAAATAGGAAGAAAACCATGAGAGTGAAGAAAACTTAGAGGAGCCAGAATCCAAGGCTACAGAAAAGTAAAAAAAGATAAGGACTGAGAAAAGATCATTAAATTTACTCATTAAGAGATCAATTAATAATCTTAGAGAGAGCAGGCTCAGTTGAATGGTGGGACTGGAGGCTAGACTAGAAAAGGTTTAGAATGGAGTGAGAGAAAATGAAACGCAGTTGTCAATTGTAGATGGCCTTTTCAAGGAGTTTAGCTAAGAAAGGATATTAGTTAGAGGGATGGTAGGATCAAGTGAAATTGAAGGGTTTTTTTTAAGGATGGGGTAGACATTTTTAAAATCAGCAGGGAAGCAGCAAGTAGATAAGGAGTGACCAAAAATCAGATTTAAAGTGGAGATGATAGAGGGGGCAAATAGCTGGTTGGATACAATGAGATCAAAGATGTACATAGAAGGATTTGGCTTGGCAAAAAGGACATCATTTTCAGTGAGACTGGAGTGAAGGAAGAAATATTGGGAAAAGATATTTCTGATGATTTGAGATGAAGTGGAAAGAAGAGTTCACTCTTGGAGAATTACCTGAATTTTTTTAGTGGAAATATGAAAAAAGGTCCTCAGCTGAGAAAGGGGGTGCCATGGGAGATTTAAGGAATGATGAAAAGATTAGGAATAACTACTGTAGTAAGTGAGGTTGGGTAAATTATTTACCTTAGAAAACAGTCCCTATATTGTCCATATCTTTGTTCTATGTGCCTTCTTAAAATTGGTGTGGATTAAAATGGATATAACAAGTGTATAGTTGAGCAAACAACAGATGAATACTTGTTGATTGAATGACTGTTCTACCCAATGACTATTCTACTCAATTCCCAGATCATTGACTAGGAGCATATTTCATTGTGAAGTGAAGAATATAACCTTTCAATTGATACCATTACAACTACTGTTTAAAGATCTTAGTTTGTTTTATTGGCTTCTACTGAGTAGAAAAGTAGATAATTGGTGGATAGAAAGTTTAGATGAAACATAATCTCTTCCCTCATGCATTTTGGTAGAAATAACACAAACTCGGATAACAATAATTCATAGTTTTACATGATACTTGAATTTAAAATGGAGCAATACAAAGTACTAGCTGAAGGTAATCAACAGGAGGGATCAAGCAAAGTTTCTTGGTAGAGGAAACATTTGATTTTAGCTTTAATGCAAGGGTAAAATTCAACAAGAAAAAGGGAGAGGGAGCACATTCTAAGGCAATCAAAGGCAGGGAGATGAGAGTGTACTGGACATATTGGAATAAGGGGTAGAATGCAGAAAGAGGGCCAATGAAGTATGTGGAGGAGAGTAATATGAGACAGAGATTAAGGAGACACTGAGGATTTTAATAATAACATTAATGTGAATGATAATAGGATTAATAAATGAGGGAATGAATAAACAAATATTTAACTATAGATTGTGTTTGCCAAGGACTCTGAAGGAGACTGGAGTAGATGGGTGCTACCATGGATAGAGTGCCAGGCCTGGAGTTAGGAAGACCCTGGGCAAGTCACTTAGCCCTGTTTGCCTCAGTTTCTTTATCTGTAAAATGAGCTGGAGAAGGAAATAGCAAGCCATTCTAGTAACTTTGCCAAGAAAATCCCAACTGGGGTCATGAAGTATTGAACACAACTGAAATGATTCAACAACCAGGCTAGTGACACAAAATATAGAAGCAAGATAGTCTCTGTCCTCAGAGAGTACATTTTAATGAGGAAGATAACACATATTAACACAATCCCATCCAAAATACATAGTAGAACAAAATCAGTTCCAGTCAGATTATTCTTATACTTGCAGCTTCAAATTTCCAATGTGGATAGGTTTAGGTCATTTATTTCAAGGGAGAGAAAATAGAAATTAAATTATTAAGATGAATAGAACAGTATTTGCCTTTATTTCTTAATTTGTATTTACTCTTGACTACAGTTTTTCTTTCATTCTCTGTAACAGCTATTTCATTTTTAATACTAAGGTCAGAGAAAGTCTCAATGCAGCTTATTAATAAGATGTCTCAGTCATCCTTTAATCCTTTATAAAAAAAATCTGCTTTTCTGGTTATTCTTGACCTTAAGACAGTCGATGAGGCCCTTAGAGTTGCTGGTCTTTTCAAATCTCTATTCCTTGTTTTTCTTTTGTTTGAGTGAGGATAGGGTAGGAAGAGGTTCTAAGCTTTATACTTATATTTTCCTATCAAATTAGTATCAGCATTTACACCTAGGCTCATATTTGATCTAGACTTTGAAATGTGGCAAACTGAGACATTACTGGAACAAGTTAAAAATAGCTTTAAAGATTCAGAATAACAAAGGATGAAAACAAATCCTATAGAACTCTTAAGTTCATATGCAGCTTTTTAGGTATTAAAAGACAAAAAATGGCATGAGATAAATATTTGAGATTCTAAAATATAATCATAATCATTTTCAAGACAGTATCTCCCTGAGTTGTTAGCTTTTTTCACCTTGCTGGTTTTTCCTCTATTAAAGAACTGACACACTACTATTTCTTGAGTCAAAAGATCTGAGTTCAAATCCTGTGTTTGATGATAACTACCTTCACAATTTCAGACAAGCCATTTAGTCTTCTTGGTCCTCTGTTTCTCCATCTGTAAAATAAAAAGGGTGGACTAGATGGCCTCTCAGGTCCCTTACGGCTCTCCATCAGAGATCCCATGATTCTTCTCTATCCTTTCCCTTTGAATGAATAAACTCCTAGGTACCTCATCTCAGGACCTAAAAAGAATACACCTATTATTTAATAAAACTGCTTGTGCTACCTTTACATTGTCAAAACCTCTGTAAATAATCATGTCGGGGGCAGCTAGGTGGCTCAATGGATTGAGAGTCAGGCCAAGAGATGAGAGGTCATGGGTTCAAATCTGACCTCAGACACTTCCTAGCTATGTGACCTATAATGGGGGAAAACCAGGGCAGTTAACTAAAATATTATTTTAGGCTCAGTGGGGTGTGAGGGAGACAGGAATGACAGAAGGCAGGACCAAACAAGGTAGGGAGACTGGGTTTAACTGCTAAGGAGATTATCTGTCTAACTGCCACTCTGCATCATCTTGACAAGGCCTATGAAAACTAGCAGACCAATGGCAAGGGAGTTTATAACAATTTTAATTAAGGAAATTATGGTAAAGGATGGGAATAGGGGTTTCTACACTTTCAGACTAAGGGCAAACCACAGGGTCAGGGGAGGGACTCTTCTACACTCAATTGAGACCTAAGCAAGGCAGGGCCCAGAGAATAGCAGGACTGAAGTGGGAATCCTCACAGCAGAGTCCAGACTCACTCCAGTGATGTATCAGCTCCTCCAGGACCACTAGCTGTGCTCTTTCAGTTGGGTAGATTCTGGGAGCTAACCCAGCCCAAGTTAACCTGCAACTCAGGGTGGGATTAATAGTCTCTACCAAAATCTCCCACAAGTAGATGACAGTCTTCCTTCAGGATCTCTGGAAATCTGAGGTCTCCCAGGGTGAGTTGCAACTTGTCCCAACCACCATGGAGTCCGTTTCAGAGAACAGGCCCCTTCCTGCTTCCCCAGTCCATGTGGAATTCTCCAGCCCTTCCTGTTAGGTCTCCTAACTAATAACTAAATAATCTTCCTCACAACAGACCCTGGGAAAGTTGCTTAACCTCCATTGCCTAGCCTTTACTGCTCTTCTGCCTTGGAACCAATACACAGTATCGATTCTAAGATGGAAGGTAAAGGTTTAATAAATAAATAAATTAAATAATCATGCCAGTAATTCCTTACCCAGATGATCATTTGTCACCTCAGGATTAAAATAATCTTTAGTTTATGTTTAAGTATATTTTTTAAAAAAATTGTCAATGAAGCAAAACTTTTTATCAATAGAGCCAATAAGGACAATTCTATAATCATATCTCTTTTTATTTAGTGCTAAAACTGTTTCAGACAATAAATATATACACGATCCCTTCATTTTCCTTGACTTTTATATTTTCACCGTCATTTCCTCATAATGTAGCCCAGTGGAGGAAGATTTAGCTCACTCACAAGATTTCATTTGTGTCTAAGGACCATCAGTATTTTCCATTTTCATTGACTGGGTCTCATTGGCAGTCATGGCATTCTTCTAGAGGTGGGAGGGAGCTCATGTGACTTCACAGCTTTAGTAAATATTCATTTCTATCTGGAAATTCTTTTGAGCTTTGCCATGTAGTCAGGTTACAAACAGGTGGGTTGCTAAGGTACCTGCATTAATATGCGTCTTATCCTCATACTCTGACTTACTCTAAAATACCAGGCACACAATGTAGTGAATTTTTTTTCTTTTCTAAAACGTTTTGGCAATTGAGCTTTTCAGTAGCAAAATACAGTTGCTTAGAGGGAGGAGATACTAACAGAAAGGCTCTCTGAATTGTTTATCCTAATGATTTCATTTCATATGACCTCCTGGTCTACTTTTTCTGCCTGAATGCAATTAAATTCAAAGCTCATTAATAAAGAACTAAAACTGTTGAAAATGTTCACATCTCCTTTTCTCATTAACAATCTTTTTTTTTTAATCTTTACCTTCCATCTTAGAATCAATACCATGTTTTGCTTCTAAGGCAGAATAGTGGTAAGGGCTAGGCAATGGGAGTTAAGTGACTTGTCCAAGGTCATACTGCTAGGAGGTGTCTGAGGCTGGATTGAACCCAGGATTTGCTCCCTATGGGCCAGGCAGTTGGGTGGCTCAGTGGATTGAGAGCCAAGCTTAGAGAGGAGAGGTAACCCCCATTGCCTAGCCCTTACCACTCTTCTGTCTTGGAACCAATACACAGTATTGAGTCTAAGATGGAAGGTAAGAATTTAAAAATATATACATAGGACCCTATTAAGCTACCAATCAGGAATTGGTAGGGAGTAAGGGAGACCTGTGGATACCATAGGAGATACTCCATTAGAATATGGACCTAGAGGAGAGTAAGAGAGAAAAAATACTCCACTAAAACAGAGAATTTACTCTAGATCCTATATAGATAGAGTTCAACTTTTATTCACATGCCCCTAGAATAGAAAGTTAACCCAAAAGACAAATGGAGGTTATTTCCTAGAAATTTAAAAGAATATATATACAAATATATCTATATCTATATACGCACATATTGTATATACTCTCTATATACACACATATATCGATGTGTAATATATACAACAAATATATGTATATGTGTATATTATATATGTGTGTATTTTCCCTTTCTCTGCCTCAACAACTTATACTGAAGAACCAGTCGATAAACAAATATTTGCTCAGCAACCTATCACTGAGTATACAAGGGATAAAAAAGATCATATCCCATCTGTTCTTTTACCCATGTCTTTGAGAGGTTAAGAGACTTGCCTTTGGTCACACAACAAAAAATTTGAGGTGTGATTCAAACCCAGATCTTCCTGACTCCAGGTTCAAACCTCTAACCCCTGGGCTATGCATCTTTTTGACAAATGTTTCCAGAATTTAGGAAAATGCAAGGTCAGTCAGTGTAGACTAAAACAATTAGAAGCTTGGAGTTGGAAAAGGTGCTTTTGAATTGGGCCTTGAAAGATAAACGGAACTTGAATTGGTTGGAGGGAGTGGTAGTGGTGATGGTGATGATGGTATTAGAAGAAGGAGAATATGAAACTACCCTTTTTGGAGCTCCTGAACATTTTTACCCTTGATATACCTGCTTGTCATTTTTTCAGTTTTGAATGATGCTATGCTAAATATCAATTCATTTTTTAAAGAATGTTTTTATTATATTTTTCTTGGTTACATATAAAAACAAATTTTAACATTCATTTTAAAATAATTTTCGAGTTTCAAATTCCCTCCTTTTCTTTGAGAAGGCAAGCATTTTGATATAGATTATACAGGTGCCAGCATGCATATTTCCATTTTAGCCATATTTTCCATATTAGCCATGTTGCATAAAGTAAAAAAGAAAGGAAGGAAGGAAGGAAGGAAGGAAGGAAGGAAGGAAGGAAGGAAGGAAGGAAGGAAAAGGAAAGAAGAAAAAGGAAGGAAGAAAGGAAGGAAGGAAAGCATGCTTTGCTCTACATTCAGACTATCAATCCTTTCTCTATAGGTGGAATAGCATTTTTCATCATAAGTCCTTTGGAATTATCTTGTATCATTTTAATCAATTCATTTTTTAAAAGGAAACTTTTGTGTAGCTCTTTTTCTGTTATCTGATTTAAACAACAAAAAGCTATTAAACATCTCTTCTTTGCAAGGCATTAGGCCAGATGTAGAGGACCCAAAGATAGATAAGATCCTGTTCCTTCTGGATCAAGGGCTGGACATGAATCAGAGAGAAACTAAACTACTAAGAAGGAGGGTACACAAAGATAACCTCCTGGCTAAGTGAAATGTGAGGAGGAAGAGATCACTTTCAAATGGGGAAGAAGAGCAACCAAACAGTCTTCATAGAGCAAGTAGCAAAGTCTCAAAAATGAACAGTGACTTCTAATTGCTACTTGTGCCCAAAGTTAATTCTTCAGTCTTGGATTTAAAACTCTCTTTGTTGGTCTATTCCTGTCCATACCATTTTCTCTTCTGTTGTCCAGACTGGCTCCATCATTTTATTAGCCCCCTCTGTTTACTTGTTCAGTGTCTTTGGCTTTACTCATTTCCATTAGTGGACTATTTCTTGGAATTTCCTTATACAAGTTCTCTGCCAATCTAGGACGCTTTATATTCAAGATCTAGTTTCAGACCAATTTTCCCAAGGTGTCTTTCCTTCCAAGGACATATTTTTAAATTTAATCTTCATTACTAACATTTTCTCCAACACTTTCTCTAGTCTAGACAATAAACAAAATGATAAATCAAATTCTGATCTATATCCTTTGCCAATTTTTGAGGTGTAAATGCTTACCCTGAAGATTTTAACAATTGATTGGCTCTAGCCTGTTCCTGTCCCTAAGTCTACTGACAGATGTAGCCATTGCTGCCTCTTACCTTTTGCTTTTGTAGTTTCTCATGCTTCTTGTTCCCACCACTAATGGGCCTTCTTTTTGATGCTGAACCTTAAGCATGCCATCCATTTATTTCCCTTGTTCTACTAGAACTTGGTGGGCAATTGGAAACCTGTATCTCAAGTAGCATTTCCCCCTTCTCTGACCAATTGGGCTGCCTGAGCCCATGGAGGCCATTTCTCTTCCTGTTTCTCCTCAGGATTCCTCACAGAGGTCTATCTTGGGTTGTAGAGTACATCCCATCCATCTTTCCTTGATGGTGAGGCCCTGGCATGGTCCTTGTTGCTTGGAAAACAGCCTAGATCCCTGTAGGTCTGGGTAATGTGTCCTTGATCTCCTGGTGGAGTTAGGTGCCCAAGAAGCAGAGATCCTTACATCTTCCTATGGAGCCCCAGACGGATATGGGTTTGTTGAGAGTTGGAGAAGGATGGTTATGACTTCTTGCCCACCCATCTTCCTAGGAAGGAGCACCTGTAGTCACTGAAATGGTAACACCACTGAAAATAGGCAAAGGTAGAGAGAGTAGAAAAGGCTGCCAGCTTGCTGACCAGCTTGTCCTCCATTCTAATAGTTAGAAGCCCAATCAATTGCTGCTCCTCTTTGGAGACCACTGCCCTAGGGAACCAGTTGACCAGCCTCCAGGATTCTGTAATTCTAAACTGCTGACTCACCTATGCCTAAATGGGCTTAATCCTAGGATTCTTATCTAAGAGTACTTTAGGCGATGTGATCTCCAAGGTGTAGAGAAGAGGATATTTATTTTCCCTAACCTTGGCTGTTCATGTGTTCACCTTTGGGAGAGTTTTGAAGGACAGTTTGTCAAGATAATCAAGCTGTGTTAGGAAGTGGTCACTCTGAGAACAAAATTACTGATATGTGGTTGTCAACTCTAGATTCAAAACTTTGAGGAAGTTTAGGAGGAGGGAGGGAAGGATTTTATTGTTGCTATGTCTACCTAAAACCAAAATATGTGATTAATTTCTTCCAAAAATAAGTCAAATGTAGGAAAAAAAGAGTTCTAGTCAGGCTTTGCCAGTCAAAAACAAATCAGTTGTCTGGCATTGCATAGGCAAGTGATGTCTAGAAAATGTTGTTTTGACAGCATTTAAAAAATATTATATAGACATCCTCATTGACTTTGGGCAATCAGATTTTGAAGACATCAGAAATGCACATGGGCCAGTCTCTCTCTCTCTCTCTCTCTCTCTCTCTCTCTCTCTCTCTCTCTCTCTCTGTCTTTCTCTTTCATTTTTTTTAACAGAAATGGGGACTATGGGTATAGAATACTGAATATAATGTCAAATGTGATAGATTAATTTTGTTAAACTACCTTTTTCCTCCTTTTTTAAAAACTAAAATCTTTTGTTGTAAGAGATGGCTTTCTATGTGAGAGAGAAGAGAAAGAAGTAGATGTATTGAGAAATGCAGTAAAAATATTTGCGCCTAAGGAAATATAACTCTATTCTTCAGTATTGCTTAATCAGTCCTTCAGAGGACTGGATGTTTGATAAGTTCTCTATAGTGATATAAGAATCAGATAGGGTAACCAAAGTTAGAACTATATGATTGGAAGTTTAAAAAACAACTTGGGAAAAATTGGAAACAGATCACAAATAATTAATATTTAATCCCATTAATGGAAGGTCCTAGAAGTTATGTGGACAGGAAGAACAAATATAACCTATGGTGAGAGATACAGGCAGTGAATTGGGTTCATTCACAAGACTCTTAAGTGATGATATTCTATTGGTCTTTTATTCATAGGGCTTCTATTTTATTAGCATCTTTTACTTTCTCATTTTCTCTCCTTTCTATTTATGATATTATGGTAAGAGCTCTAAGAATCAAGAAGGCAGGGTTCAAATTCTATTTCACTCATGTTCTTTAAATCTTATTTTCAACATCTGTAAACAAACTCCTAAAATGAGTAATCACAGTATTTGCACACCATTCTTGTGATAGGAATGATCTCTGTTGGTCCTGTAGGCTAGACTGGTATTGAAATCATCCTGGAATCTTAATTATTTCAAGAGACTAGAGTTCAAGTTATTAATATAATTTTCTGGTGGCCAATTACAAAAAGCTAACACATATAAAGAACCTGGTGCTCCTCCCCAACACGTGATAACACAGGCAGTGAAAGCTATGCCCAAATGAATCAATGATGTATTCTCACAGAATTTCATAACTCTGATATGGCCAACTAAGCTTCCCTTTGTCTATGAGTGCCTCCTTCCTACTAGCTTGCTTTGGGTTTAGGCTGGACCATTCCACAGTCTAGTTGTGAGATCCTAAGATGATATGTGTATGTTATGGTGTTCTATCCATAATTATTTAAATTCAAAATGTTATTGTTATAAAAATGAATACAATCCTTTTAGTCTAACAGATTTGATGGGTGTGAAGCAAAATGTAAACTCCCTAAGGACACAATCTTAAATTTTGTTTACATATCCTTAGTACCTAGAATTTGGGGGGTTTCTAAGAATTGTCTGTAAATGGACTGTTTGAAACATTTTGTGCTCTTTAGTGCTAAGCACTTAAAAAGACAATGCTTGCATCTCCCTGGGACTCTAGAGACCTTTCCACAATTGAGAATATGGACAAATGTCCCCCTAGTTTATTTGCAGAGGAGGAGGAAGAAGGGGGGGTGACACTACATCAGTTTTGAGAGGAGATCTGCTCTTGATCCAATACTACATATTGGAACTGCAAATTTTTAACTCTTTGTCATTGGGAATTCCAGTAAAAGATAGATTAAACACCACAGACCCCAGGCACTTTCCCTATCTTTGCATAAATAGCAATCACTCACAAATGGCAGCTGGAACACATACACTTTCTCTGGAAGCCTCTTCTGTTTTGTGTCTCTTTGTCCAAACATAGGTGAGCAAATGGCAATACTGAACTAGATGTTTCTGTAAATTCTAGCTTTTGGCCTCGGAACACGAGCATTTCTTGTCTCCAACAGCTTGGTAATTGTGAACTTTCTCTTACACAGAGGGATAATGCAAAAATGCCAGTATAGGAGGTCCCTGGCACAAGAAAGCAATGTTTAGACTGTAGCACAGAGGGCATCAGTAGGCTGGCACAGAGGAGTACCAGCAGAACCCCAAGCACTGTTGGTGACACTGAAGGCCCTAGCATTGGCATAGTGTGAAGTTGTACAGGTGCTATTGGTTGCAGTGAGTGTAGTGATGGGCATGGGCAGCAGCACAGCCAGACAGATCCTCATAGGCCTTTGATATAACCTCTAAATGATAAAGCCCCCTCCACATTACTGTCATTGTAGAACCCATTGATCACTGGACTAAATGGATAAAGGATTCCCTCCCAGTAGATTACATGGTTCAACTGATGTCCCTTGCATTGGCTGCCACCAGTATTGCCCGCCATCCTGACTTCTGTCCTACCATTGCACTTAGATGATTCTGGAAGAGAAAGTGAAGCTGATAACTTTGCACAATTTTCACGTGCAAGTCAAGACATCACCTGTGATGTTATTAGTCTTCTTCCAAAACAAACAACAGTTTTCCACAAATGAGGTGTTCATTTCATTTTCTAATTGTCATGGGAAGGTAGGAGAAGTAAAGGCAGAGTAAAGAGAAAAAAAGAGAGAGAGATCTGCTGGAGGACTGGTCAAAATAATAGATGGCGGATCCACTCAACCCCCCAAAACTCTTAGTTGATTAGTCCAAGAGAATTATTCATTTGCTCATAAAGATGAATGAACTGATTCTAACCTTCCCTGAGTAATTCCCTAGATCAAGATGGTGCACAGCCTCTAGCTAGAGTTCTCAATCCTAAAACCTAGTCTGGGACCAGAGACCACTTGACTGTTTTCCACCTGAATCATGGAGATACTCACCCAGTTCTTGTTCAGAATGATTTTGTCTAGGTTGAATCCCACATCTCTAGTTGCCCAACAAAGATCCCACTTCTATCACAATTTGTGAGCTGAGAACAAAAAGTTCTTAGACTGAAGTAATTTAGGAAGAAGTTTGTTAAGTCATTCAGCTGAGGAGGAGAGCTGGAAAGAGGCAACCCACTCCCCCCAATGTCTGTTATATAGGGTTCAAACAAAAGAACAAGGAAGTAGTAACTGGCCATCAGGGTGGCAGTTTCCAGATAGGACACATAGGTTTATTTGAAATGTATAATGGGAGGAAACTTCTCACATTCCTTGGATCAGTCTTGGGATCTGACTGGGTTTCTAGTTAGCACAGCTTCAATACTGAGTTAAACATTAATCAAATCTGGTCTCTATGTAACAGGTCTGGTTTCTCAGCCAAGAAGGTCCAGGTTCAAACAATGCCATACAATTTTCCCACAGATCTCAGCATGGGATAGTGTAATGCCCTCTTAGTTACCTTACAGATGGCTCTGTCCTGAGATAAGGTCTGGTAACTGCTAGAAGCATCATCATCTATGTTATGGCTGTGATGTTCCAAGAGCTGCCCATGCTCTTTAGCAACACTTTATATCTGGTGAGCCAGTATGAACTGCAAAAGCTTTGCCATCATCCAGTACATCAACCAGGTTAAGATTTCGGACTTGTTCCTCTAGAAGAGAGATGGTGAAATTGGGGGTTTCTAGCCTTTATTCTCCTCCAAATTCTTTCCCTCTTGAAAGGACAAAAATATTTGTTGTACAAAAATATTTATAGAAGCCCTTTTTGTGGTGGCAAAGAATTGGAAATTGAGGGGATGTCCATCAATTGAGGAATGGCCGAAAATATTGTGGTATATGATGGCAATAGAAGTCTCTTGTGCTTTAAGACTTGATGAACAGGGGGAAAGCTGGGTAGCTCAGTGGATTGAGAGCCAAGCCTAGAGATGGGAGGTCCTAGGTTCAAATCTGGCCTCAGACACTTCCCAGCTGTGTGACCCTGGGCAAGTCACTTGACCCCCATTGCTTATCCCTTACCACTCTTCTGCCTTGGAGCCAATACACAGTATTGACTCCAAGATGGAAGGTAAGGGTTTAAAAAAAAAGAATTGATGAACAGGATGCTTTCTGAAAGAACTGGAAAGACCTGCTTGAACTGATGCAGAGTGAAATAAGCAGATCCAGGAGAACATTTTACACAGTAACAGCAATTTTGTGGGATGATCAACTGTGATATTCTCAGCTATCCATCTCTAGATAAAAAAACTGTTGGAGTTAGAATGCAAATCAAAGCATAGAATCTTTCACTTTAGTTTATTTGTGTTTTTATTTGGGGGTTTAAGTTTTATGTGAGTAATCTCTTACAACAATAAACAATATGGAAATATTTGTTGCATAATACATGTATAACCCAGATCAAATTACTTGCCCTCTCTGGGAAGGGAGAGAGAAGGGAAGGAAGGAAACAATTTGTATCTGATAACTTCAGAAAACTTATGTGGAAGATTATTGTATGTAATTGATAAAATAGAAAATATATTTTTTAAAAATTCTTTCTCTCCTTCAGGAGGCTATTATTTGTCTTTTGTGCTTTATTTCTGTTTTTGTTCTCCTCCTCAAGGGTTGTCTTTGCCAAGATTTTCATATCCCTAATGTGTGGGTTGTTTATTGATGGCCCTATTTGAGTAGTGGAAGTCCCTGTAAAAGATCTTTAGGGGAAAGGAGTAGTAGTGGTACATACCTGTAATAAGGCAGAGACTGATGAGTTTCTTGTGTTTGGGAATTCTGAGCTGTAGTAAAGATAAAAACAGATCTAGTGTCTTCACCAAGTCAAGCACCAGTATGATGAGCCCCCAAGGATGGGTGAGGCAGGGATGTCACCAGACTATCTATGGTGAAGTGAGCTAGCACAAGTCAGAGACAAACCGGGGGAGTTCCTGTGCCAAATCAGCAGTAGGGTTGGGTACATGAGTGGCAGCTGAACTTACTGCCTGCATGACATTGGGAGATCCAGTCTCAAAACAAAACAAAACCTTTAGGACCTTGAAACCAAGGGGTGGTGCGTTGTAGGAGAAGATTCTATCTTATTTACACTCATCTTTTGTTTTTTTCTTAAAAGGTAGTGAAGCTAAGTCTCTCAGTCCCACACCAAGTGCTCTTCCAAGTATGTCATGAATATCTTTCATAATATGTGATCTTCCCTAATACTGAGACTTAATTGACCCAAGGAACTAAAGTTCAAGCCATCAATGTGATTGCCTGGGACATAGAATATAAATAAGTGGAGCCAATTGCTCCTTAGCCCTGACATATGATTATGGCCAAAATGTTGAACTATGGAAAATGAGGAATTAGGGAGGCTGTAGTAATAACAATAACAATAACAATAGCTAATATTTCTGTGGCACTTACTATGTGCTAGGCATTAAGTGCTTTACAATAATTAATTTTACAGTAATTTATTATTATTATTAATTACTCAGTTGAACCTCACAATAACTCTGGGAGGTAGATAATATTATTACACCCATTTTACAAATGAGAAAGCTGAGGCAAACAGAGATTAATTGACTTGCCCAGGATTCACATGGCTAGTGAGTGTCTAAGGCTGTATTTGAACTCAGGTCTTCTTGATTCCAGACGGTTCTGATGTACTCAAAATGTATTTAGTTGAATCAATGGTGCATTTTTGCTTTCTCTGATATTGTTAAATAAATTTCCTGTGGTTAACTGGCAGATAATTTATGAGAATTTCATTTTCTTCCATTCCCAACCCCTAATCACAGGACCAGCCTGAACAGGAAGCTTCGCCAAAAAAAAAAAAAAATCTTTCAGTAAAAGCAGTGTAGTTTTGTAGGGAGAACAATAGATTTAGAATCACAGGACTGGAACTCAAACCCCAGTTCTGCTATTTACTATAATTCCTTGGATCAAGTAACAACTTTTTAAACCACACTTTCCTTACCTGTAAAATTAGCGGGTTGATCTAGATGAATTTTTTAAAATTTTATTTTAAAAATATTTTTCCATGTTTACATATTTCATTTTCTTTCCCTCCCCTATACCCTCCTCCCCCCCCCATCCACTAAGCACTTCCATTGGGTTATACAAATGTTATCACTTAAACCTATTTCCATATTATTCATTTTTGCAGTAGAGCAATCTTTTAAAACCAAACCCCCAAAACAAATGATAAGTCATTTGTTTTTCTTCTGTTTCTACTCCCACAGTTCTTTCTCTCGATGTGGATAACATTCTTTCTCATAAGTCCCTTAGAATTGTCTCATATTAGCAAAGTCCATTACATTGTATTGCTCCTCAGTGTTTCACTTTCTGTGTATAATGTTCTCTTGGTTCTGCTCATTTCACTCTGCATCAGTTCCTGGAGGTTCTTCCAGTGCATATAGAAATTCTCCGTGAACTAGATGACTTGTAAGGTCCTTTCTAGTTCTACATTTGTGACTATATTATGTAGGCCATATTAGGTGGGAGGTCATTCTAGATAAGAAGCCCACCATAGGCAATATCTGCTTAGACATCTCTTGGGCCTCCTGCCAGTCTGCTTGCCGTTTTCTGTGGTACTGTATATCTAATTTAGCTATTAGTGGAATAAAATGAGAGCATGATAAATTCCTGTGTGGTGGAGCCTGACTTCAGCACTATGCTCAATTTATTGACCTGTATTCTGTTACTTTCCACCTGTGTGTCCTTGGACAAGTCACTTACTTGCCCCTATTTTCTTGTTGTAAATTGTAAATCTCGTTGTGAAATTTCTCAGTTTAAAAATTGAAAGAGCTAGGTTAGTTCTTCCTTCTGATCTTAAATCCTTTGGGGTCATACAATGAATCATTCTAATAGTGATATCAAACCCACCAAAAGAATATGAAACAGAGAAGTATACATTATTCAGGGAGTACATTTCTTCCACTCTAGAGAACGTCTTTTAAATAAAAGATTACAGGAAATGGTATAGAGAAGAAGTTGTGACTAGGTAAAAACCAACGGTTCTTGGTCCTTTTTTTTGGATCATGGACACCTGTAGCAGTCTGGTGAAATCCATGAATCTTATCTCAGAAAAATGTTTTTAAATACATAAAATAAAATATAAGATTACAAAGGAAACCAGTTTTTATTGGAAGAAAGATGTTACTTGAAATCTCTCCATGGAACTCTTAGAAGTTCATGGTTTAAGAACCCCCAGTCTAAATCAACTTATTTATCCAACGAGATGATTTAAGTAAAAATGACATTTGAACATTTGCTAATTCCATGAGTTCATTGTCAATTCATCTGGAAGTGATTTAGTTAACCTTTTGGGTTGCTGCTGATTTTTATTTGCATGTGTTTTTACATGGCTTACTTCTGGATTTGTCTGGAAGAGAAAGTAGTGAACCATGAAGATATTTCTTTTATGTTACTTGTGAAATGACTGAAATTGCTTTGGGAGCCTGGCTACCATGAGCTATAGAGCCTCGTTCAGTCTCTGCATCTCACCCCTTCAACTGCAGATGACTGTAAGGATGGCTTGGCAATTGTGTGAGCCTTCTCAACTCCTAAATTTTTTGCTTTCATTTGGTATCCAGTGAACAGTTAAATGAAATGGATATTCTTGATGCAAGCAACTTTAGGCATTTTCTTAGCAAGTATGTCAAAGTGTTTATGCAGAAGCTTCAGTTCTGTATGGAAAAAAAAAGAGTAATAATGAAGAAGACAGAATGTTTCACTTCCTCTTTAACCTTCTGTGCTCAGAGGAGAGCAGTTTGAAAGTGCTGTCTCTGGGGAGCACAGTCATTTACTGACCATGCTTGGCAAGAGTCACCCTGCTCCATGACATATCTTCATAATGAATCAGGAAACGGTTTATTATACCATTCATGGAAGCATCTGAACAATTTGGCTGTTTAATATAATGTCCTTTCTCCAGAATTTTAGGGTATTTCAAAGCCAAGAGGGCAAGAGTAGCAGCCATTAAAATTTGCATTATATACTACTTTGCTTTAAAGTACAATTTACAAAGTCTAAAGTATATCTCTAAGCTTTTAAAGTAAAAATATTGCTGGGAAAACAAACAAAAAAAAAAACAACAGTAAACCAGGCTAAGAAAACAGTTCAGACATTGAGTCTTCTTCAAAGCAAATTGTTATGAAATCAGCCAGACACTTGGTAATGTATGTCTTCAAAAAAGATGTTACAGATGTTAGACATCAGGAGAAACATGCAAGGTATAGTGGAAGGTACATTAGGCCTAGAATGAAGAGACTTGAGTTCAAATATCACTTGTTTCTTATTAGCTATGGGCCTGTGGCCAAGTCTTTCCAATGATTCAATTAAATCTCTCTTAATCTATTTAATTTTCATCTTAATTTGAATTAATCTCTCCAGTGATTCAATTTTTGTTTTCATTTACTTATATTTTTAAATATTATATAATATAATATATATTCATTATATGTAATAAGCTATAGTAAATATGTTTATCTAAGAGAAATAAATTCTCTAATCATCTGTAAAGAGTGATATTTTAGTTTCCTCCTTGCCTACTTTAATCCCTTCAATTTCTTTTTTCTTCTCTAATTGCTATCACTAGGGTTTCTAGTACAATATTAAATAATAGAGGTGATAATGGGCAATATGTGTTTCATTCCTGATCTTATTGGGAAGGCTTCTAATTTGTCCCCATTGCAGATGATACTTGCTGATGGTTTTAAATATATACTGTTTATTATTTTTAAGAAAGGCAATTCTATTCCTTTATTTTCTATTGTTTTCAGTAGGAATGAGTGTTGTATTTTGTCACAAGCTTTTTCTGCATCTACTGAGAAAATCATGTGATTTCTGTTGATTTGGTTGAATTGGTCAATTATGTGGATGGTTTTCCTAATATTAAACCATCCTTGCATTCCTGCTATAAATTCCACCTGATCATAGTGAATAAACCTTGTGATCACTTTCTGGAGTCTTTTTCCTAGTGTTCTATTTAAGATTTTTGCTTCTATGTTCACTGAGGAGATTGATCTGTAGTTTTCTTTCTTGGTTTTTGATCTGCCTGGCTTTGGAATCAGTACCATATTTGTGTCATAAATGGAGTTTTGAGGGGAAAAAAGGAGTTTGGTAAAACTCCTTCTTTGCTTATTTTGTCAAATAGTTTGTATAGTATTGGAATTAGTTGTTCCTTAAAAATTTGATAGAATTCACTTGTGAACCCATCTGGCCCTGGGGATTTTTTCTTAGGGAATTCCTTGATGGCTTATTCAATTTCTTTGTCTGAGATGGGATTATTTAAGTATTCTATTTCCTCTTTTGTTAATCTAGGCAAATTATATTTTTGTAAATATTCATCCATTTCACCTAGATTGTCATATTTATTGCCAGAGAAATAAATTCTCACCTTAGCTGTGTCCAAAAATCCATCTCATTCTTTTCCCCCTCCCACGTCTCTCTCTTCCCCAAGATGGCAGATAACATGATATAAGTGGTACACATATTATCTTATAATACATATTTCCTTGTAATTAATCTGTAAAATGTGGATAACATTCTCACCATCTCCTTTGAACAGTTGTTGTAGAGAATGCTTGTAAAAGCATTTTGTATACCCTAGAGCACCATGTAAATGTCAGTGGTCATTAACATGTTATAAAACAAAATTAAATATGTTATAAAAATTATAACAATGAAGGGTTATGTGACAACTAATTTCTGAGTCAAGAATACCTTGGTTAGGGGCAGCTAGGTGGCATAGTAGATAGAGTGCCAACCTAAATTTGGGGGAACCTGGGTTTAATTCTGGCCTCAGATTTTTCCTAGCTATGTGACCCTGAGTAAGTCACTTAACCCCATTTGCCTAGCTTTGTCTTTCTGTCCTAGAGTTGTTACTAAAAGGACAGAAAGTAAAAAAAAGGAATACCTGGGAATTGCTTTGGTAGAATACTAATTAAGGGGCACCCTGGTCATTAAGGGATGACAGAAATGCTCTAAGAGACTCACAAAAGCTATAAAATTACAAAGCAGGTATTCATCTGCCTTGGTGGAAGGAATTCCCCCACAGGAAGTCCTCTATATCAATGAAATCGCAAGTTCAGTCCAAACAAGCAAAAGCAAAAACAGTCTGTGCTAAAAACCATAAAAACTGATACCAAAAGAATATAGTACAATGTGGATCCTCTCTAGTATTTAAAATACATCAGAGTCTCTTGCTTTATAAAAGAATGCTAAATGCTAAATCTTAACTTCAGACAAGAATATAGTTACATCTAGTTGTCTATTTGGGAGAAATTAAAAACAAGTGATATATAAAGAGAAAAAAGGTATGTAAGAAAAAATTTACAACTCAAGGAATTCATTGGAAATCAAGGCAGAGGAAATTGGATAAGTACAAATAAAATCTAATGATATCACAGGTCCAAACCCATTGCCCACTACATCTCCAGCCCCTCTAAATAGTCTGAGAGGGATTTGAAGCTACAGCTACATGAGATAGAAAACCTGATTAAAAATGAAAAATTCTGCCAATTAAGCAGATACTGTGTCTACATTGAACCCACTGGATTGTGTGTACATATATTATCATATAATACATATTTCCCTGTAATTTGTAAAGGCAAAGATACATTTGGGTAAACTAGAAAGCAGAAAATATGGTATGAACTTCCCTCCATCCGGTATAACACTTTCCAAGTATCATGTATAACCAGCTTAAGGGGATGCGAGTGGGTGGAGTTACCATGGTCGTGCTCCCCAGAATCCTCCAAGTTTACCAAATGACTGGTCAATTCCATAGGGCAACTTGTCCATGAAATGAAACCATTTAACACTGACTTGACTGATAGGACAAGGGGATTGACTGGGACCATGTAAAGCAAAAATGTAACATGAATAGCCTTACATTTAAGGTCTCTTGGTTTTCTGAGACATGAGGAAGTAGGGCCACCCCCAAATGTAAACAAACCTATGAAAAATACATAAAATCCATGCCTCTATTTCCTTGATGTTAAACAGTTGGATGCTTAGAAGTGACTAGATTCCTTACTGCATCCTTATTTATTCTGGGTACTGAGAGGGGAAGAGAGAAAGAGAGAGAGAGAGAAGAGAGAGAGAGCTTGGTGTTAGTGGATAGAAAACTGGCCTCTTGACCAAGAAGGTTTGGGCTGAAGTTCAGCCAATTATACGTACTATCTGAATAATTCTGGGCAAGCCATCTATCCTCTTTCTGCCCCAGAGAACTCTCTGAGATAATCAGTTATAGAGAAGGTGCTGACCTGAACTGTTAGATGGAGTCCATCATTTTGAAGTTCACTAAACCAGTCAAATGAGAGGTTTAAGTTCCTACCTGGTTCCTCCGTAGCTAGAAAGACATTGCTTTATCATCTTCATCCTTGTTTCTCTTTAGGGGAAGAGTAGAGGGAGGGTGAGAACATGAATCATGGAATCATGGAAAAATACGTTTAAAATAAATAAATAAATAAAGTAATCGGGGAGGGGGGGAAAAGCTTTCTCTTTTTAACAAAAATATCTCTTTAACAAAAAATAATTTATATTGGTTTCACAGGTCAAGAACCAACCTAGCACTTTGTTCAGTTGGTCCTGGATCAAGTCATTTCCAGCTACAGAATGCTATGATTCTAGTTATTTATTGAAAATCAAACTTGGAATTGTAAGCAATGTAATGTTATGGGAAGACCACTGGATTTCGAGTAAGATAGACTGAGTACCAGATATTTACTACCACCTGATATTCACCACCTCTGCCATTTACTAGCCAGATGACCTTAGACAATCAGATAACATCACCAAGCCTCAGTTACTTCATCCATAAAAACGAGGGTGAAGATTTACAGAATGAGAGGAATGTCCCTACAGACTTACTAGAAAACAAAAAACAAAAAACAAAAAACCACCTTCAAGTAGATTGATTCCATATCTCCCAAGAAAACCATAAAATCAGGCTTTGAAAAAATGAAGATATCACAAAGAATACACGCAATGCCTGTCCTAAAAAGTGGTACTTAAAATCCAGGCCATAAAACTTTACAAAACTACTCTCTCCAATGGAAAGGGAGAAGAGTATATAGTATGTGGATATATATATATATATATTTATACATATATAGACACATATAGACACATACATATATATGTCTGTGCATATGTATGCAGATTATATATTTATGGGTTTATATACATAAATATATAGAAAATATGCATATATGCATATACATATATGTGCAGTTTATAGTGTTTTATATAGCTATAGTTTACAAAGTTTTCCACCCAAAATTCCATGAAATAAGGAGTACAAGTATTAGCATCCCCATTTTATAGGTGAAATAACTGAGTTTTAGGAATTTTATCTAACTAGATGTCTATACATGTCTCTATATCTATATATATCTATATTTATACACAGACATGTACATCAACTTGTAAAATATTTATATATAGACATGTGTGTGCAAGGCACACATATGTATCTATTCATGCCTAGACACAGATATGTATACATATATACAAATAGATATATAGATACACATACACATATATAGATGTATACATTCACCTATATTATATAAATATGGTGCACATATGTGTATAAGTGAGCTATCATTAGGCACTTGTTCATTTTAAAAAAACTTTAATTAGAAATGATTTTAGGATAATAGCTTCATTTATTTTAATGTTTTTTAAATCACAAATCATTTTTATATCTCATTAGATCCACACCTATAACCCAAGGAGATAGCACAACTATTTTCCTCTTTTTCAGATAAAAAAGACTTAGAAAACAATTTGTCCAAGGTCACACAGCTAGAAAGTAGCAAGAAATACAGCTGGATGGTTACATGATTCATGTTCTTGCTCTCTCTCCCCTCATCCTCCCACCCCCACCCCCCATAGCCAATGTGCATTTCCACTGGTTTCTTCATGTGTCATCCATCAAGACCTATTTCCATATTATTGATAGTTACATTGGGATGGTCATTAAGAGTCTGCATCCTAATCATGTGTGCATCAACCCATGTGTTCAAGCAGTTGTTTTCCTCTCCTGCAATTCTTCATCTAAGTGTGGGTAGCGTTTTACAAAAGTCCCTCAGAACTGTCCTGGGTCATTGCATTGCTGCTAGTACAGATGTCCATTACATTCGATTATACCACAGTGTATCAGTCTTTGTGTACAAAGTTCTCCTGGTTCTGCTCCTTTCACTCTGCATCAATTCCTGGAGGTCTTTCCAGTTCACGTGGAATTCCTCCAGTTTACATTCCTTTGAGCACAATAATATTCCATCACCCGCATATACCACAATTTGTTCTGCCATTCCCCAATTGAAGGATATACCCTCATTTTCCAATTTTTTGCCACCACAAAGAGCACGGCTATAAATAATTTTTGTACATGTCTTTTTCCTATGATCTCTTTGGGGGTACATACCCAGAAATGGTATGGCTGGATCAAAGGGTAGGCAATCTTTTAGTATTCTTTGGGCATAGTTCCAAATTGCCATCCATGTAACCATGGAAAAAATTTTTCTAAAATAAATAAATAAATGAATGAATGATTTAAAAAAATACAACTGGAAGTCAGTCTGCAATCTACCCTATCAGGACTTTTTTCTATGACACCAGGATTTTCTTTACAAAAGATGGTTCCATAACTAGTTCGAACTTTGGTTTCAAGAAGTGACAAAGCAAAATGCACTTTAGGCAGGTCAGGACAATTCTGAGCTTGTGGGAACCTACTTCTTATCTTTGCTCTGAAGCCTTTATTGTTTGCATACTCCCTATCTTTAATGGCCTGTTGCCCAAAATCATAGCTCTTTCCAATCGCTCGCTCTCTCTCTATCTCTCTCTCTCTCTCTCTCTCTCTCTCTCTCTCTCTCTCTCTCACTCACTCACACACACACACACACACTTTCAGTATTCAGGCCTTCTCCACCAGTATTGAAGACAAGCTGGTGAAAAATATAATAAATGCAAAAGGCCTTTATTGTTTGGGTTTCTGCTGTATTGTATTTAATCATACGATAACTGATGGTTATACATTTTATTTATATCAGGAAGTCTGCAATCGGAGGAAACTATTTCTTTTCTTTCCCCAAGGACACCCTAAAATTTAGGATTTGCTGTATTTTCTTGCACCCACACACCCGTATACCCCTCTTCCTTTCCATTGGAGATGATGGTTAGTTTTGTCAGGTGTTATGGGCTGAGCTATAAGTACTACCTTTTAGGACAGGCACTACATGTACTCTTTTGATAGTTGGCATTTTTCAGTGCTCAACTTTATGACTTTCTTGGGAGGAATGGAGCAAATTCTGCTTGAATGGCTTTTTTTTTTCATTGCCTAGTCTAGGAGGACATTCTTCTCATTCTGCTCATATGTTCTCTCAAAGGGAAAAAAATTCAGCTTTGGTGACTAGCAATTAAAGTTATAGTGTAGGAATAGGTTAATGTGGAACTTGATGACATCATCCCCTCCCAAATTAGTTTACTCCAGAAAAGGATTTGCCTTAAAAATAAATTTAGAAAGCTAATACTTATTGAGTATCTTCTATTAAACGTTGTGGAAATGATTATCAGAATAGGACATTGTGATATGAATTTTTATAATGAATTTTCTCAACTATTTCTTGTTTTACTGAGAATAACATTGATCTTCTTAGAAATAAAAGTAATACATGACCTAATATTTACCAATTTGGCTTTCTCTGTGCCTGAGAAAGAAAAAAATATTGATTTTGTTCTCCAGGAGAGTAATCAGTTTTTAGAGATTTAAAAATGCCCCTCTACTTAAAAATCCACAAAACTATATCTAATACCAGAGGAATGGCCAATATATTTCTACATCATTACTTCAGTACTTTAAAAAAGTTTATGAACCCACCTTTTTTTTTAAACCCTAATATCTTTTATATATATATATATATCCTTCTATATTAATTTTATTTGTTACAGGGCTAGGCAATGGGGGTTAAGTGACTTGCCCAGGGTCACACAGCTAGGAAGTGTCTGAGGACAGATTCAAACCTAGGACCTCCTGTCTCTAGGCCTGGCTCTCAATCCACTGAGCCATCCAGCTGCCCCCTGAACTCACCTTTTTGAGTATCCTCTCAATTAATCCAGTTCAAAACCCATCTACAGGTCCTAGAGGATGAGTTTTGTGAATTGCTATGGCAATTCATATGTGTATGTATGTGTATACTCATATATGTATATGTGGGTGTGTATGATAAGTTTCTCCAAATTTAACTAGGGTGATCTTTGTATGATAACATCTCTTGCTGGGCCTTTCCTTGGAGCCTTCCCAGCTTTTTAACTTTCCCCTGCCCTCTTTCTAGCTTGTCAGGACCTAACAGCTTGTGATATACTAGCAAAGCTTTCAAGAATTCAGGGTTATGGTGGTGCTAGTATGGGATATTAAAAGAAGGCTTTAAGGGAGTCAGAGTGTCATTAAGTTATAATATATGCTTAATACATTTTAAAAAATTTTTAAACATTTATTAATATTCATTTTTAACATGGTTACATGCTTCATGCCCCTACTTTCCCCTTCACCCCCCCGCTCTCCCTCCACCCATGGCCTACGCACCTTTCCACTGGTTTAAACATGTGTCATTGATCAAGACCAATTTCCAAATTGTTGATAGTTGCATTGGTGTGGTAGAGTCCACATCCTCATCATGTCCACCTCAACCAATGTGTTCAAGCAGTTGTTTTTCTTACGTGTTTCTTCTCCTGCAGTCCTTCCTCTGAATGTGGGTAGCGTCTTTACCATAAATCCCTCAGAATTGTCCTGGGTCATTGCATTGCTGCTGGTACAGAAGCCCATTACATTCGATTTTACCACAGAATATCAGTCTCTGTGAACAATGTTCTTCTGGCTCTGCTCCTTTCACTCAGCATCAGTTCCTGGAGGTCTCTCTAGTTCGCCTGGAACTCCTCCAGTTTATTATTCCTTTTAGCACAATAGTATTCCATCACCAGCATATACCACAGTTTGTTCAGCCATTCCCCAATTGAAGGACATACCCTCCTTTTCCAATTCTTTGCCACTACAAAAAGTGCAGCTATAAATATTTTCGTACAAGTCTGTTTATCTATGATCTCTTTGGGGTACAAACCCAACAATGGTATAGCTGGATCAAAGGGCAGGCATTCTTTTATAGCCCTTTGAGCATAGTTCCAAATTGCCAGCCAGAATGGCTGGATCAGTTCACAACTCCACCAGCAATGCATCAATGTCCCAATTTTGCCCCATCCTCTCCAACATTCATTACTCTCCCCTTCTTTCCTTTTAGCCAATCTGCTAGGTGTGAGGTGATACTTCAGAGTTGTTTTGATTTGCATTTCTCTAATTATTAGAGATTTAGAACACTTTCTCATGTGCTTATTGATACTTTTGATTTCTTTGCCTGAAAATTGCCTATTCATATCTTTTGCCCATTTATCAATTGGGGAATGGCTTGATTTTTTATACAATTGATTTAACTCCTTGTATAGTTGAGTAATTAGACCCCTGTCAGAGTTTTTTGTTATATTTTTTCCCAATTTGTTGTTTCCCTTCTGATTTTGACTACATTGTTTTTGTTTGTACAAAAGCTTTTTAGCTTAATGTAATCAAAACCATTAAATTTACATTTTGTAATTTTCTCTAACTCTTGCTTGGTTTTAAAAATCTTTCCTTTTCCAGAGATCTGACAGGTATACTATTTTGTGTTCACTTAACTTATTTATAGTTTCCCTCTTTATATTCAAGTCATTCACCCATTCTGAATTTATCATGGTGTAGGGTGTGAGATGCTGAGCTAAACCTAATCTCTCCCATATTGTTTTCCAAATTTCCCAGCAGTTTTTGTCAAATAGTGGATTCATGTCCCAAAAGTTGGGCTCTTTGGGTTTATCATACACTGTCTTGCTGATGTCATTAACCCCAAGTCTATTCCACTGATCCTCCCTTCTGTCTCTTAGCCAGTACCATACCATTTTGATGACTGCTGCTTTATAGTATAGTTTAATATCTGGTACTGCTAGGCCCCCTTCCTTCACATTTTTTTTCATTATTTCCCTTGATATTCTTGATCTTTTGTTATTCCAAATGAAATTTGTTATAGTTTTTCCTAATTCAGTAAAGAAGTTTTTTGGTAGCTTGATAGGTATGGCGCTAAATAGGTAAATTAATTTGGGTAGAATGTTCATTTTTATTATGTTAGCTTATCCTACCCATGAGCAATTAATGGCTTTCCAATTGTTGAGATCCAGTTTTATTTGTTTGGAAAGTGTTTTGTAGTTGTTTTCGTATAATTGCTGTGTTTGTTTTGGTAGATAGATTCCCAAGTATTTTATATTGTCTAGGGTGATTTTGAATGGTGTTTCTCTTTCTACCTCTTGCTACTCTAATGTGTTGGAAATATATATGCTTAATACATTTTGCTGTAACCTGGAGTGTATTTGCCTCAAAACACTAAGGTTAAAATCATTATGTTTTTTTTTTATTTCTCAGTCTCAGAGTTGGGTTACTAGCCCTTGACATGCGATGCTGAACGATACTGAAAAAACGGTTACATGATTTAAAGCCTTGTGAAGGTAAGTGCTTGTAAGAAAAGTTGGTGATTATCCTTGGGGAAGAGAAGTACTGAAATCCCTAGTCTAAGTCTGGGTGAGGGTTACAAAACAGGTAAGTGAGAAGTCTCTAAAGTGAACTGGGAGAACTGCAGTCAGATCATGAGGCTCTAGGGGAAGGTGAGGGGTTCCATAATAGACCCAGGAGTCAAAGTTTCTACCAAGGTTTGCAGTGCTTGGAGAAAGAGCTGGGCTGATACTGTACAACTCTGATACTGTACAACTCCTGCTGATTAACAGTAAGATCACCTAAGTTTACATTGCTTTGGAAGTAGTAAGAATCCCAGGCACTTTGATAAACAACATCAGGCTTCTGAGGAGGTCACCATCTGGAACCGAGCGATGGTGACTTCCTAACCTCTTCCCTCAGGGGGTTCTGGGGGCCAGCTTTCCTGATTCTACTTCATGTTCCAACAACATGATTGGCCCCAGGACTCTGCTGCTATCACAATTCCCAGAGCTGGAAAGAGGGCAAGTGGAAGCGAGAATAGGGAAAAGAGAATAGAGAATTAAAAGGTGGAAGTGGCTTCTAGCCTATCTCCCCAGGGGAAAGGGGCCAAACTATCCTCCCAGAACCCTTCTACCTGTCCCTAAGCAACCACTATCCTCAGGTCCATTGATAGCCTCAGCAAGCTCCAGACTAGGTTTGACAGGAGCTTTCAGGATTTGATTCTTCCTGTCATGTGAAGGGAAGTAGGAACTACTCTTCCTACCTTATCCCTAGTCCCCTTG
This sequence comes from Gracilinanus agilis, assembly GCF_016433145.1. Classification (NCBI taxonomy): domain Eukaryota; kingdom Metazoa; phylum Chordata; class Mammalia; order Didelphimorphia; family Didelphidae; genus Gracilinanus; species Gracilinanus agilis. The sequence goes on from NC_058132.1 coordinate 460,106,119, forward strand.
GCATGGGAGGGGGGTAGTCATCATTCAAGGTACTGGCTAAGCTAAAGGATGAGGGGATAATTATGGATGGGCCCTTCAGAGTTCAGGCTGCATCTAGAAACAAGTGTTGTGAGGAAGACACCAATGACGGTGGAATTTCACATGAGCATCCAAGAAGCATTCATTAATCAATCCTCACTACAGCTCCCAGTCACAAAAAAAGTTCCCCATGTGTCCCAAGCTCTACGTCATGCCAGGAAGAGACCTTGGATTAGATCCAGTGTGATGGCTGTGATACCTGGTTTCATACAGGTTGTAGCTACGAGATGCTCAAGAAGTTGACTATGCTCCTCTAGTTACCAAGCCCAAGACTATGGAAACCAGTCAAAGATCTTGGCAACTTGTCACCACTCCATTGACAAGGACCCAAGCCAAGCTTCCACCAACGTTTGCACTGCTTGAGGGAAGGGTAGCCTGAATTTGTTTGCTCTGCCTGTTTAACTCCAAACCATTCTTGGAGGCCCAGTTTGAATACCAATTCAACAGTGAACCTCCTCTCACTCCCTTTAGCCTCTTCTCTCTTTCCTATCCTCTCAGCTTTAAGAAGCATCTTCCTCTTCTAAAGTCTTATAGCACTTCGTTTTTAACCTCTCAGTCATTTATGATGCATTACTTTGATTTATAGATTAATCAATAAGTCTGTAATAAGTGTTACTATGTGCCTTTGGGTAAATACAAAAGTGGCTGTCCCTACCCTCAAGGAGATGACTTCCTACTGGACTTAGTCACTTGTGCTCTTGTCTTATTTTTCCTAAGAAATTCTGAGGAGCCCCCCTATAGGGCAGAGTCTTAGAATCAATACTGAGTATTGGTTCCATGGTAGAAGACTGATAAGGGCTAGGGAACGAGGGTTAAGTGACTTGCCCAGGTCTGAGACCACATTTGAACCCATTACTCCCATCTCTGGGCCTGACTCTCAATCCACTGAACCAATAGAACTGCCCCCCACTCAGGAGGTTGTGCTTTATTGAGCTTTATACTGCCTATATTTTACCATAGAGTACCTTACATATGTCAATGTAAATAAATAAATGAATAAATTACTAATTTTGATCATTCGGTGGATACTAAAAAATATCAGCGATCAGTGATTTCCTTCCCACTTGTGTGGTCCCATTAAATATTCCATTTAAAGAGCATATATCACTTCCTCACGTACCCCACTGAGGAATGTCCTTTTTTTAGAAAGTGTTTGTTTTAATTCAATGGAAAAATAGATAAAACTGAGGAGTAAGGGCTATAAAAGGAAAGGACTGATATCCAGAATAGCAGGCTAATGAAAGGAAAGATTGAGAAATGGATCCCAGGCCAAAGTCCACTTTTTGGATGGTTATAGGGGGAAAAAAACCTCATCAAGGAAAGAATGGGAGGCAGCTTCAGCTGAGAAGCAATTCAGCTCAATGAGTACTTGGAAAGTGGCTATCAGTTAATGCCCTATTCTTCATTACCATAGAGGTTCATAAAAGGGCAAGTTAACACAGGAAAGACCCTTTCTGCAAATGAAAGGATACATTCTAATCTGGAAGAGCTGACATTTGTGAAAACATGGGCTTGCTAACGATGTTTATATAGTTTCATACTATGCCTTCATGCTGAAAGGAATTAGTGTTTCTTAGGTTTCAGAGCACTCTAATTACAGAGGGGAACTTCAGACACTCTAATGCAATGGTTTTAATACACAAATACCTAAAGGATCTGTGATTTCCTTAGGGTAGAAAACTCCCAGGATGGGAATTCTTTCCATTAGCAGTAGATCTAACCTTCCTATGCCCATTACTAGGGATATAAGATTTAGAGAATTACTATAATAAATATAGGTCTGATGATTGACATAGGGTTATACAGCTAATATATACCAGAGGCACCATTTGAACCCAGGACTTCCTGATTCTAAGCTTAGCCTTCTGTCTGCTAGACCATGTTATTGCTTAAAAAAATTTTATTTCTGATGCTTTATTTTATGGTCTTCCTTTAATTTTTTCACCATCTAAAAGCTAATTAGAATTCTGTCACTTGTATACAAAGATGACATTGCTGATCTATCATAACTATGGCATAGGTTCACGTTATTTTTTTCTGGTATTGATGATAGATTTGCATTGATCCAGCCACCTTAACCCCTAGCAAAGCAGCTAGCCAGGATTAGTGGTATAGGCTGTGGTCATTAAACTGAAAAGACCTAATAGGCTCATTTAAGACCTCAAACCCAAAGCCTTAGTTTCATTAGTTCTATGTACTAAACCAGTTGATTTAATGAGACAAAGACTGATATGTGTCAACCCACACAGTAAGACCTTGTTAGCAGACCAAGAAATGGACTTTAGTAACAACAGAATGATGATAGTAGCATCCCACTGAAAGAGAGGAGTTCTTATTGTCTATACTGTTTTGTCTTAGTAAATGTGCATATACTGCTAAGAAGCAGTGAAGTATAGACCAGGTCACTGGCCTTGGAGTAAGGAAGTCTTTGGTTCCAATGATGTTCCTAAGACATAAAAGTTGTATAGTCATAAGTAAATCAGGTTATTGCTTAGTGACCTTTCTAGGGTCTATATTTGGACCTGGGATTTTATTGGTGAAAGGGAATTTCTTTTAAAGAAACCCCCTTAACCAAGGTAGATCTGCAATTTTTCTGCAATTAATGCTTTAGAGAGTTTCTTGGGATGCCAGGAAGAACTCAACCAGGGTCAATTTGGATATAATTGAATATACTCTGAGGCCAGCTCTCAAGGTATTGCTCTTATATTGATTCTTTTCATCATCATTCTCAAACACCTTTCTAAAACCATGAACTGTAGCCCCAGATCAGGATCCAAGAAATTAATGTAACTGGAGACCTGAAATTCAGCTGCTCATTCATTTTAGAGGAAACACCATGCTTTTGGGAACAGTTACCAGGGTATCTTCCACTTAGGTATGTATTCTTCAATTGTCCATTCTATTTGAAATTGGGGTTTAGAAAGAAGATGGAAGGTAGGCAGGAAGGAAGGCACAGAAAGCGAAAAGGGAGAATTGAATGAGCTAAAACAATGTTACGGTATCCCATTTCCTTTTATTTTTTATTTTTTGCCTCAACTGTATGAATACACACTTTTTTAACCTTTGGGATTTTTTCCTTAAGTTTTGAGTCCAAGTATCACCTCACCTGCCCTCTCCTCTTCCTAAGACAACAAACAATCTGATATAAATTTTACCCGTGTGATAGTATAAAACATTTTCCCATATTGGTCATTTTGTGAAAGAGAACTCAAATAAATAAAAGATAAGTGAAGAGATAAAATGAAATATAGTACATCTCAGTCTATGTTTAGACTCCATCAGTTCTTTCTCTAGAGGCAGATGACATTTTTGATTAAGAATCCTCCAGGATTGTCTTGAATCACTGTATTACTAAATGTTCATCATAGAGTATTACAGTTACTATGCACAATGTTCTCCTGGTTCTGCTTACTTTATTTGTCTCTGTTCATGTAGGTTTTTCTTAAATCATCCTTCTCATCATTGCTATTATAATCATATACCATAACTTGTTCAGTCATTCCCCAATGATGGCAACCTATTTCCAAGAAAAATATTTTCTTTAGGATACATTTAGGTGATATTGTTAAATTTTAACAAGTTTCCATCCTGGACAGCTGCTGAGAGGAATGGATAGGAGAGAACATGAATATCCACAGAGTATTCATTTGTAAGAGACTAAAATTGAAGCATTGGGGGAAATAGTGGCTCAGTGGATTGAGAGCCAGGCTTTGAGACAGGAGGTCTTGGATTCAAATCTGGCCTCAGACACTTCCTAGCTGTGTGACCCTGGGCAAATCACCTAACCCCCATTGTCTAGCTCTTATCACTCTTCTGCTTTGGAATAACTACTTAATATTTATTCTAGTATGGGAAGGTTAAAAAAAAATTAAGACAATGGAGTGAGATAGGACAAAGGATATGGCAGAGGATTATAACTCTACAGCTTTAAAGAGCCTAAGTGGCCATCTAGTCCGGTTCCTTCATTTTATTGAAGCCCACAAAAGGTCTGTATGTCCAAGGTCACACAAGTAGTAGTGGAATTTGAAGCAAAACCCTTTGATTCCAAGGCAGGAAGATAGTGCCATGGATAGAGTGCAACAGTCAGAAAGACTCATGTTCCTGAATTCCAATCTGTCCTCAGACACATAGTAGCTAAGTGATCCTGGTAAGTCACTTCACCCTATTTGCCTCAGTTTCCTCATCTATATAATGAGCTGTAGAAGAAAATGGCAAACCACTCTAGTATCTTTGCCAAGAAAAATCCAAGTAGAATCACCAGAAATTAGATAAGACTAAAATGACTGAACAACAATCTTTGATTCCAGAGTTAGAAATATCTATATGAACCTGACCTTTCTAGTATCCTCCAAAAGACAGTTTTCTTTAGTGCATAAAAAAAAAGTGCTCCTTGAAAGCCTACAGAAAAAAGGCTGAGTTATTTAAATTGGTTATAAAAAAAATACAATTATGCTAGGTGATCTTGTTAATGAAGTATGAATTAGTCCCTTAAAAGAATTTAGAAAGAACCAACCAATAGAGTGAAGAATGATTTATGTGGATTTATTTTATATCCTACAAATTTATTAAAATTATCCATTTTTATCATTTCTATTTTGATGGATATTAGATGATATCTCAGAGTTGTTTAGGGTGATGACTAAAAGATGCTTTGATTTACTTTTTCTCTCCTTATTAAGGGATTTGGAGCATTTTCCATACATTGTTGTTGGTTAGATTGCTACTTTTGAAAACTATTCATATTATTTGAATACATGTTATATTGTGCTATATGTTATAATCCCTTCTTAGAAAACTTTCAGTAGGATATTGACTCTAAACAATCACCCTAGTGCAAATATCAATAATATGGAAATACATTTTGATCAATGACACATGTAAAACCCAGTGGAATTGTGCATTGGCTACAGGAGAGGGGTGGAAGAAGGGAGGGAAAGAACATGAATCTTGTAACCATGGAAAAATATTCTAAATTAATTAATTATATAAAATTTTCCCCCCAAAAATGAAAACTTCCTGATAAAAGCAAGTTCTAGCCTAAGTACTGTTCTTGTTCAATCATTTTTCAGTTGTGTCTGACTCTTTGTGAATCCTTCTGGGGTTTTCATGGCAAAGAACCTGAAGTGATTTGCCATTTCCTTCTCCAGTTCATTTTGTAGATGAGAAACTGAGGCAAGCAGGGTTAAGTGACTTGTCCAGGGTCATACAGTTAGTATGTGTCTGAGGTCAGATTTGAACTCATGAAGATGAGTCATCCTGAGTCCAGGGCTGGCACTGCACTGCCTACTTGTCCTAATAACAAGCAAAAGAAGATAGAATACATGTATCTCTTGTTTTTCATTCACTTTTATTTTATTTTATTTTTTATTTTTTAATTTAGTTTTTTATTGACTTTTATTTTATTTTATTTTTTCTCCTTTTTAATTTAGTTTTTCATTGACTTTTAGATATTTTCAGTTCAGTCATTTTAAAAGTATGTGAGTGTTGGCCTTAAAGCTCAAGTGGCATAGGGCACAATTGTTATGAGCAAACACAAAAGAATTGGAGGAAGACTTTTTTTCAGGTAGTAAATGGAAGAAGGCCAGATACCAGTAGAGTTTGGCTTGATACTTATTGCTCTCACATGCTAAAGTTGGAAAGAGGAACATTACTGGAAAAACAGGTAATGTTTCTTTAGGTCATTTTGAAACTTGGACACCTGAACTCAGGCTCACATTTATGAACTTTCCGGACTATTAGAGCAAGAAGCCACGTTAGCCATCTTCAGACCAAATCATGGATCCTACAGATGTCTCAGAGCTAAAACCTGAATCCTAAAAATCAAAGGACTAGAAAAGATCAAAAGTCACCTAGTCTTTCTCCTATTGACAGACTGAATACCCACTACAATATCCTACATAAGTGATTATCCGTCTTCTAGTAAAAAGCCACCAGTGATAATCAGCTCTCTACCTACTAAGGCAACCCAATTCATTGGGAATCAGTTTGGGGAATCAGCTCCTTACCTACCAAAACAACCCAATCCATTTGAGATCAGCTTCCAAAGCAAGCCAGTCCATTTGGGAACAGTTTAGGGGACCAATTCCCTGCTACTAAGACTTCAAAATTGTGTGACCATCCTTAGTTTTATCATTTGTAAAGTGGGGATAATAATGGTATATACTTTCTAGGGTTGTTGGGAGAAACAAATCAGATAGATAGATGTAACATATATGTATATGTGTATAATGTGCATAACATTATTTATTAGTAGTAGTATGTTACTATATATAAGCACTTTGCAAACCTTAAAGCGCTATATAAATGTTTTTTGTTGTTGTCGTGTCTGATTCTTTGTGACCCATTTGGAGTTTTCTTGGCAAAGATATTGGAGTGTTTTGTCATTTCCTTCTCCAGTTCATTTTTAAAGATGAGGAACTGAGGCAAACAGGGTTCAGTGACTTGCCAGGGGTCAGAAAGTGTCATAGGCTGATCTGAACTCATAAAGATTTCAAGTCTAGTACTTTATCCACTGTACCACCTCGCTCTCTTATATAATTGTTAGCTATTATTAAATGTGGTACAGGGAGATGGTACAGTGGAGACGGTCTCAGTCAAGAAAACTATTGGATTAGTAGAGAATCTACTTAATGCACTTAGCAAACCTTACAGTTTCATATAAATGTCAGCTATCATTATTATTATTATTATTATCATCACCAAAATATGAGAATATTGGTTTCTAATGAGGAAAGATGGTTTAGCACACAGTGCCCAAGTTGCCTATTTTAAGGTTCACTTTTTAAGGTTCATGGGGCAAGTCACTTAACCCCCATTGCCTAGCCCTTTCCGCTTTTCTGCCTTAGAACCAATACACAGTATTGATTCTAAGACAGAAGGTAAGGGTTTAAATTAAATTAAAATATGTCCATGTCAAGCATCTCTCAAACATTCTTTAAAAAATAAAAATGGCCCTGGCAATGGTGGCACCTTTCTAAAACTGAGAAAAATAAAGCAGGATGCTTTCATAAGTCTGTGTTTCTGTACAACTTACGGATATTATGTCCTTTTTTGCAGGCTTCAGTTTTCATATTTTTATTATGCCCAATTTAAATTTCAATTTAACAAATGCTCACATTTTCAAGGCTTTTGAACAAGCTATTAAAAAACACACATTGGTCTGTGACTTGGCAAATTAGTGTCACAGGACAAATTCACTGTAAAAATCAAAGGAAGAGGGGGCAGCTGGGTAGCTCAGTGGATTGAGAGCCAGGCCTAGAGATGGGAAGTGTCCTAGGTTCAAATCCAGCCTCAGACACTTCCCAGCTGTGTGACCCTGGGCAAGTCACTTGACCCCCCCATTGCCCACCCTTACCACTCTTTCACCTATAAGCCAATACACAGAAGTTAAGGGTTTAAAAACAAACAAACCAAAAAAAAAAAAAAATCAAAGGAAGAAATAGGAAATGTTAAGACTCCTCTTTTTCAGAGAAGGAAGGAAGGTCAGGGTTTCAAAAGCAATCAGAAGATAAATTTGAATTAGTTTGTATGGCTTATTCAAATGCTTAAGAAGGTTGATGAAAAATCCAAATAGGAACTGCTTATTTAGTGGTATTGACAGGGGGACTTGTCACGAATATTTCCTTCTGAGCTGCCTGATGTAATTTCGATGTGGACTTGACCATGGGTTGGTATAGTTTCTGGTCTGCTTACTGTGGAAAAAAGAGACACTTTTTGATAGGCTTCTTAGGCTGAATTGGAAGATGGTTTGTTCAAAAGGCAACAGTAACCAGGGCAGCTGGGTGGCTCAGTGGACTGAGTGCCAGGCCTAGAGAGGGGACATATTGGGTTCAAATCTGGCCTCAGATACTTCCTAGACTTGTGAACCTGGGCAAGTCACTTAACCTCCATCGCTTAGTCCTTTCCAATTTTCTGCCTTAGAAACAATACGCAGTATTGATTCTAAGACAGAAGGTAAGGGTTTAAAAAAAAAACAAAACACAATAGTAATGACCAAGTTATTTTCTCTTTCTCTCCTGGCTGTGGTTAAGGAAAGACCTACTTGCTGTTATAAGCTTCTGATTAAAGGAGAGACCTTTTTAGTTGGCTCTTTCCTACTTTTAGGTGAAGGAATATTTGGAGACAGTTATAGCCTTGGGAGACTTGAAAGATTGGGAGAGAAGCCAAGCCAAGTCTAGTGAGAGAAGGTAAGACCAGAGTCTTATTATGTCTCTCGATACAAGTAAAGCCTTGGGGAGAAGGAATACTCCCCAGGAGTAGCCAGGATGCTGACTTGCACAGTCTCATGCTGAATTTGAAAGTGAACTTGTGATCAATTCTTTGAAAAAAATTGCTCTAAATCGGAGTCTTCTCTGCCTAGGGCTTGAAATGTAAAATGGGAAAAATGTGTTCCCATTTGGGGGGAATTGTACTTTTTGCTGTATCTTTGCAGTAAATGTCTCTTTGTTAAAGGACAGTTCTGAGGGACTTATGACAAAGAATGCTATCTACTGCCAGAGAAAGAACTGTTCGAATAGGAATTCAGATGAAAGCATACAATTTGTCACTTGTTTATTTGGGTATATGTTTTGGGGTTTTGGTTTTATAAGACTAGTTCCTCACAAAAATGAACAAAATAGAAATATGAGTGCAGATGACTTTGAATTCATACATAGCTCTAGAAAATATGTCAAAGTCAAGATGTCCAAGACAAAATACATAATCTTTCCCCCAAATCCATACCTATTCTAAATTTCCCTATTTCTGTCAAGTCACTTCATTTTTAAAATTTTAAAATTTAAAATTTAAAAAATTTTAAATTTTAAAATTTAAAGGCATAGACCTACATGTATAGGCTCGTATGGGTCTACACTCCTTGGACAGTATTGACCATTGACCTTCAAGGGTTGAGATGTGTTCATAAGGGTTCATTCCTGGTCAATATTCATGCATAAACTGACCATTCCTTTCAAATGTTTTATTTCATGCATTTGACCAAAGTATCCACTTCCTTCAAAAATATAATAAATAATTAAAATTAATTTTAGCTTCCCCTAAATATGGAATCGCTTTCACTTTGCATGGTAGCATCAGGGCTTGTTTTTTTTTTTTTTAATCATGACAGAGGAAATGAGCAAAAGAAGAGGAATAGTGGTTAAATAGCAGTCCAGATATTTTGGAGATAATATTTGCCCAGATTCTTACTCTCAAAAGAGTCCAAGTTGCTGCTTTAGTCTAAGCATGTTGTAAGAGAATAATGCAACCATCATTGCTACTAAATTGTAGTAGTTGTTACAATATTATTCACATTCACTGAGATCCAAAAACAAGGCTCCAATTAGGAACACCTGTGGTGTGCAGACTCATAGCAGGAAGTCAAGACACAGATGGGGTTGATCAAACCAAATTCCCAGGAAGCTCCAAAAATAAATGGACCTCCAGTTTTCAGGAGAGAATGGGAGAGGAAACAGCATTGAAGAATTTAAAAGTGTTAAATAGAGTCTGAAGTTCGGAGTCATCTTCCATGGGACAGGTGATGACAAAAGCTCTGGGCTAAGTTTAATTAGGCTTGTCTATCAGTTTTAAAACTGAAGAATTGATCTTTTTAGTTCAAATTTGGGGACTTGAGGTTTTAACTGGATATTTAATGACTATTTTTTAACTTTAAAAAATTGTTTTACACTGGCTATTTTTAAACTTCAATTTCTTTCTTTAATGGTTCTTCCAAGTTGTTTTCCAAAACTTTATTGAATTGTAGAAGTTAGCATTCTTCAAAGGGGCCAGAATTGTAGGTTAATTTTTCATTTCTGTATCTCCTTTGTCTCTCAGTGCCTTAAAATTATGTCAGTACTTCAGTGAATCTGTGATCTTACCAATGCCAGTATTCCCTCTCTCAATGCACAAAGCAGCCCATGTATGCATGCCCTCATCCTACGTAATTCTAGTTTTTCCTTTTAGTACATTCTTTTTTGGAGTAGTCATGGATTTCATTAAGGAGGCCATGTCATGTTCTATAACTTGATGTAATATCATCAGTACAAAAAAATATACAAGCAGAAGCATTGAGATGACTTGACTCTCTAGAGGAAATCTTACTTGCATTTGGAACTATTGCATAAGAAATCCTGAGACACTAATGAACACTTTTTGTTGAGTCTACATCTTCTTCTATTATACTATATTTTATGTTAATAATTAGAGGTCTTCAGAATAATCATTTCTGTGTTTACATTTAGCAGGGAGTCTTATATGATCTTCATATATGCATAAGAAACTGCTTTTTGGAAGTTAGATTTTAAACTATATTTTTCTTTATCAAAAAAATAATTTTTTATAATCAACAGTGATACATCATAAGATCTTATTTCCTTTCAGACATACTATGAAAATGTGGTCTGCTTTGGAAAACTGTGTATGAAACCTGGTTTGTTTGCTTCTAATATCTTTGTATCATAAACATCTTAAATATATGTTTAAGATAATTTTCATAAAGATCTTGTGAAGATGAATGAGTGGGCTTATGAATCAGAGGGAGGTTTTCAAAATTCTCTCAATTTTCTTTTTGGTTATGAGTGGTAATATAGCATCTTGAATGGAGAACAGGCTTCTTTCTCTTTTTTCTTTCTTCTTTCCTTCTCTTTCTTTTCCTTCCTTCCTTCCTTCCTTCCTTCCTTCCTTCCTTCCTTCCTTCCTTCCTTCCTTTCCTTTTTTCCTTTTTAATTCAAATTCATTTATTTTTAAATTTGACATTCATTTTTTTAAAATTTGATTTCCAAATTTTCTCCCTCTTTTTTTTTTTTTGCTCCTCCCCCGCCTATGGAGAACACAAGAGATTTGATATCAATTTTACATGTAAAGTCATACAAAGCATATTTCAATATCAACCATGTTGCAAAAACACTATAAAAAGCAAGAAACATAAAATGAAAAAAGTAACCTACAACCTATACTCAGAGCTCATTAGTTCTCTCTGTAGAGGTGGATACCATTTTTTATCATGGGTCCTTTGGATTGAATCATTGTGTTGATCAGAGTAGTTAAACCTTTCAGTTGATCATCCATATAGTTATTGTAATATTGTTGTTATTGTGTAGAATTTTCTCCTGGTTCTGATAATTTCACTTTGTAGTAGATAATATAAAGTCTTTCTAGATTTTTCTGAAACCATACGAGAACAGATTTTAAAGTCAGGAGAACTGGGTTCAAGTTTCACCTCTTGACATATTCTGGCTCTGTGACCCTGAGTAAATTGCTTAAACCTTCAATATCTCAGGCAGTTCTCTAAGACCTTAAGTTGAAGATTAGATGTGAAAATGTACTGATGGTTCCTCACTGAGAGCCTTCTACAAAGAAGAAATCACAGGTTTAGTCCATTATACACATTTGTTTTTGTTCAATAATTCAGTTGTGTATGATTCTTTGTGACCCTATGGACCATAGCACTCCAGGCCCTTCAATTCTCCACTTTCTCTTGAAGTCTCTCTAAGTTCATATTCATTATTTCTATGTCAGTATCCTTCACAGAATATCTGGAATGAGATGGTGGTATCCAAGACTGGTAGTTCCATTATCACTACTAAAGGTTGTTAAAAAAAGACCTACAAAAGTTGCCAACTTTGTTGCCTTGTCAGTTTTATCTGTGAATGTTCATGGTTTGATGTGGTTCTGTTGGATCTTACATGAAACTCTGTCTATAGGACTTATTTTTGCCTTTATAGTTTTGGGCTATTTTATGAGGTAATACCACTCCTAATCTTCTTTTATCCTCTTCCAAAATATTAACAGATGAGTTTGTATTCTATACTGGTGATGCCTTTGGCTGCCATGTCTCTTCACTTGACAGAGACATCAAGTGTTTGTTAGCTAAATCAATTTATAAGCTCTTTTGGTCTCATTATTGTGGCAACCACTTTATATTAATCATATTTTCTGTAGTGTTTATCAAGCTTAATACCTTTGCCTTTTGTCATTTCTTATTTTTTCCTAATCAAAGGCTCATTTTAAAGTTTTATTCTGAATTTAAACTCCAAATAAAATCAACATTTTCATATGCATAGAAAAGAACAAGAATGTTTGAAAAACCAAGACTCTATTGTGTAAAACTTGCTTTTCTTTTAATAATAGTAAATTCAATGTATAACTTTTAAATCTGTACTCCTGCTTACCTATGAGTCTTTCTGGACTTCTTTCTTTTCACTTTTTAAAATTTTGCTTTAATGATCTTTTTATCTTCCTTCTCCTTGTTTCTCTTCTTCTCCTACACATTCCCTTCCTTTCTACCTTCCCAATTAAAAAAAAAAAAGAAGAGAAAAACAAAACCACTTTTAAAAATATCACTAGTAGGAACTAAGTCAATTGTACAAAAAATCAAGCCATTCCCCAATTGATAAATGGGCAAGGGACATGACTAGGCAGTTTTCAGATAAAGAAATCAAAACTAGCACATGAAAAAAGTGTTCTACATCTCTTATAATTAGAGAAATGCAAATCAAAACAACTCTGAGGTACTACCTCACACCTGGCAGACTGGCCAATATGACAGCAAAGGAAAGTGATAAATGTTGGAGAGAATGTGGCAAAATTGGGACATTAATGCATTGCTGGTGGAGTTGTGAATTGATCCAACCATTCTGGAAAGCAATTTGGAACTGTGCCCAAAGGGCTTTAAAAAACTGCCCATACCACTGCTGGGTTGGTACCCCAGAGAGATAATAGGGAAAAAAGACACGTACAAAAATATTCATAGCTGCATTCTTTGTGGTGGCAAAAACTGGAAAATGAGGGGGAGTTGTTTGATTGGGGAATGGCTCAACAAATTTCGGTATATGTTGGTGATGGAATACTACTATGCTCAAAGGAATAATGAACTATATCAATTCCATGTGAACTGGAAAGACCTCCAGGAATTGATGCAAAATGAAAGGAGTAGAACGAGGAGAACATTGTATACAGAGACTGATACACTATGGCACAATCAAACATAATGGACTTCTTTACTAGCCACGATGCAATGATCCAGGACAATTCCGAGGTATTTATAAGAAAGAAACTATCCACATTCAGAGAAAGAATTGTGGGAGTAGAAACGCAGAAGAAAAACATGTATTTGATCACATGGTTCAATGGGGATATGACTGGGGATTTGGGGTTTAAATGATCACTCCATTGCAAATATTAATAATATGGAAATAGGTTTTGAACAATGATACATGTAAAAACCAGTGGAATTGTTTGTTGGCTCTAGGAGGAGTGAAGGAGGATGGGAAAGAAAGAACATGAATCATGGAATCATGGAAAAATATCTAAATAAAAAATAAAAATATACATTCATAGTCAAGCAAAACAAATTCTCACATTAACTGTATGCAAAAAATATGTCTTATTTTATATCCTCTTTTGAGGAACTAAATATTGGTCCATGTAAGAGTTGTCATATGATACATACTGAGTCGATTACCCCTCTAACACGAAATTAGCAGCCTGCATTATGATTGGTCCTCTGGAATTGTGTGGTTGGTCATTCAAATTGATCAGAATTCTTGTCTTTCTAAATTGTTTTTGTTATCAGTCTCATGATAGAGGTAATGAACAAAATATTTAGAATTTAGAACACATTTTGGGACATGACCAATTTGGACACTTGTTTTTGCTTGACTAAGCATAATTTTTACAAAGATTTTGCTTGTTCTCTTTTCCCAGAGTGTGTGGAGAAGTGGGAGGGAGAGAAAATAAATATTAACCAAAAAGATAAAAATTGAATTAAAAAAAGGAAAATAAAATTGTTTTTCTCAAAGACTCATTTGAATAGGTCAAGCTGAAGCTGTCACAATTGTTTGTGGTATTTTCTTCTTGTCTTTATCCTTTCATCTATTGTCTACTTTGACCTATTCTCAAACTACTCCATGGTCTGACTGTACACTGACAGCTGAATCTGATATAGATTCCAATATCAATAACTTCATTTCCTGTCTGTTAAGGTATAGTCAATTTCATTTTGTATGATATTCAGTGCCTTGAGATTTTCTCCTGGAAGAAAGTATACACTTTATAAATGAATGCACCTCAGGGTTTTGTACAGGTTCTTTTCCTCTCCTCTATATATCTCTCTCAGTGATCTCATCAGAATTTAGATCTCACCAAAAAAATAGATACCTAATTACGATCTCTATAGAGATGGTTTCAAATCTACATATCTAGCTCTCATCTCTTTGTCTATTATCTCCAACATGCTCACTGAATAGCTCCACTTTGATGTCCCCAAACTACCTTAAATTCAATATGTCCAAAACAAAACCTATTATTCATCCTCCTAAACCTATCACTTCTGACTTCCTCTTCTCTAACAAGGACACCCCATTCTTCTGCTCACTCATGTTATGTTCAAAATCTCAGAGACGTTTTCAGCTACTCACTTCTCCTTATCCCATATATCCTATCATTTGGCAAAGCTCATGGACTTTTCCTCTTTTTCCAGTGTCTCCCTATCACTTCCAGGATTAAAGTATTCTGTTTCAAGGTTAATACCCCTTATTATGTTGCTCTGGCCTATCTTCCCCGATGGTCCCATATTACCATTTCTCACTATCCCAACCTCATGCACTCTCTACTTATTCTAAACTAGTCTTGCTGTTTTCTGTTCATAACATGACATCTTCTCTCTCCATGTCCCCCGTGCCTGGAATGTTTCACTTTTTATCCCCGCCACTTCACTCCAGTAGCTCTCTTCAAACTCCAGTGTCACTTCTGCCTACACCAAGCATTACTCCTACAAATCTTTCAATTGTGGCTGTGACCAAATATTGAAGATCCTCATTTTACTGGATCGATACTTTCCAAAACCTTTCATGTAAATTGAAAATCGTGCATAAGAGTGAACCCGTTTACTTAATAATGATTTCTTGTCCAAGCATACCTAGGCACTTTATGACTTTTCTCAGGCTTATCAGAACTACCAGCATCATGACTCTCAAACTTTGGGGCCATTACTAATAACCAAATAGCATTAATGAAACAAAGAGAAACAGTGCTCTGACATGAACATATCTTACTACAAAAGAGAAGTCCTGACTTGGGCTTGCCTAGTGCAGGAACTAATGGTTAGTGCAAAACAACTTAATGTCTCACACTGATGCTTCTCAGAAAGAGAATAAGCATGATTGGGCAAACTTCTATGAAACTTGATGGCGTGGGTTTAGCACAAAATTAATTTTTTTTAATTTCACATATTTTTCTGCCTTTATTTTTTTTCAATTGCCAGTAATATCTACCTGAAATCACTGGTGCTGAGTTTGCATAAAACAAGGTCATGCTGTAGTTGCCATCTGCTTTTCTAAAGCACCATACAATGAAGAGAGCACATATAAGGATACAGGAAGCTCCACTGACAACAGACACTAATTGCTTCCTTTCCTCCCCAAGCCTGTCTTCCTCAGAGTCCACTTATATTCCATCCCTTCATTAAAGCACTCTTTTGTTTTTGTTTTTTTAATTTTACTTTTATTGTCATGCAAAACACATTTCCATACTTGTAAGAGCAAACTCATACATAATCAAAACCCCAAAATAAAAACATAAATACACTGATGTGAAAGATAGTATGTTTTGATCCACATCCATCCAACTTCCTTCTCTGGAGGTGGATAGCATTCCCTGTCATAAGTCTTTCAGGATTACCCCACATCATTGCATTGCTGAGAGTAGTCAAGTTTTCACCAATAATCATCATCCAATATTACTGTTACTTTTGTTCTCCCAGATTTGCTTATTTCACTTGGCATCAGTTCCTGCAGATCTTTCCAGCTTTTTCTGAAATCATTCCTTATAGCACATCATCATCATGTACCATTGCCCACTTGATGGACATCCCCTCAATTTCCAATCCTTTGCCACCACATAAAAAGTAAAGCACTCTTTTGAAAGCAAAAGCAAACAAAAAACCAAAAAGTAAGTTTTTAAAGATAAGGAATGTTTTCTTCTTTTCTTTGTCTTTGCATCTACCACCATGCTGTGCCAGCAAGTGCCTAATAAAAGCTTTGTTGAGTTGAACTGAATTAAACAAAAATACTTTTGTTAAATATTCTCTATTTCTACAGGAAATGTCAATTGAGAAAAACCTACTACGTTATGAGAGATTACCCTAGCAGTTGCAAGGTCAGAATATGGTTTATTTGACTATTCAAAAATTATGCAACTGGATTCAAGCAAAGGACATATAATACAGTGGAAAATGCTGTGAATTGGGAGTCAGAAACAAATTGGGCTCTCAAAGGCTATTCCAGCAGAGAACAAGCTGTGACAGGTCCTACCAAGCTGACAGTTTCAAGTTGGGACCTGATGGGCCATGGACTGTCTGTCATCAGATAAACAGCAGGATGATAACTTTTCCAGCCCAAACAACTCCCCCAGACCATCTTCATTGCCCCAGAGGGGTTGTAATCTGCCTTTGTAAAAAGACTATCTACTTACACTTAAGAAATCCTAACTCTTGTATTTATTGTGAATTTCAAAGTACTATGCAAAGGTAAATTATTATCATACATAAACAAATGCTCATTTGTTGTTTTTTTCTCTCTGAAAAAGCTAGAGGCATTCATCATAACCTGGACTCATATTTCTCAAATGCATTCTATTTGTGTGAAGTAGGAGAGCCAAGAAGATCCCTAAAGGAAAAAAAAGAAGTGGAAATAGACATTTAGCAAAACCTCTCTCTGTTGTCTGTTACTCAAACAATATTTGCATTCAGATGACAAGTATGATCATCAGAGAGAGGAGAAGCTTCTAACTTCACTTTTATTCTCTTGGTAAAGAAAATATCAATCATCAATATAAGCCATCATGGAATATGCTTCATATTATATAATAATCAGTTGATTATTCCAGCAGAGTGCTTAATGATTATGGGTGTCCATTTATATTAATGAGACTTTTATTAGAGAAATTTATTATAAAAAAATTTTCCCAGTTTGTTATTTCCCTCCTAATCTTGGTTGCATTGGTTTTGTTTGTACAAAATTTTTAATATAATCAAAGTGTCTAATTATATTAGAAACCATTCATTAAACTATGACTATTTTGTACTCATGAATTATGGATAATTAGATAAAAATGGAAAACTTGAAGAGAAAAGGAAATAATATTGTGGCCATGAAATCCGTGTGGGTAGAGAACTAACTACTTACACTTAAAAAGTCACAATTCCTTGTTGTAGTTACTATGAATTTCAAAGTGCTATCCAAATATAACCGATAGTCGTCCATGTCACTTAATGGCTAGAAGCATTTCTCATTATCTGGACTCATGCTTCTCCAACTGTACTCCATTTCCATGAAGCAGGAAAGGCAAGAAGAGCCACAAAGAAAAAAAATCAGTGGAAATTCACACTTGGCAAATCTATTTCCTGTTGCATGTTACTCAGATAATATTTGCTTTCAGGTGGCATGTGAGGCCACTGGAGAAAGGCAAAGCATCTAACTTTACTTTTGACCTTTTGGTATAGAAAATATCAATCTGTCTAAGCCATCATGGAACAGGTCTCAGAATATATAATACAGAATCAGTTGATGATTTCATCATGTAAGAGTGCATATAAGATAATAAAAAATTACTTTTAGAATAGTGCTTTAAAACTTGCAAAATTTATTATTTGAATATTTTATTTTAATTTCACCACTGACCTGTGAAGTAGATACCATAGGTATTCTCTCCATTTTATTGATGAAGAAACTGTGATAAGTGTTTTATCTAAGGCCACATGACTAATAAGTATCAGTGATGGCTGTGCTACTCAGATCATCCTGACTTCAAGTTCATCATTCTACTCACTGTATTATGCTCCTTCTCCCAAATACTGAAATACAGAAGAAATCTGAATATAAGGATCTCTATTTTCCATTCGTGGTCAGCTAGATAGAGTAGATAGAGCTTTGAGCCTGGTTTCAAGAACACTCATCTTCCTGAGTTCAACTCTGGTCTCAGACACTTACTAGAGGTGACCCTGGACCAATCACTTAGCTCTGCCTCAGTTTCCTTATCTGTTAAAGGATCTGGAGGAGGAAATGGCAAACCAATCCAAAATCTTTGCCACTAAAACACCAAATGGGGTCATGAAGAGTTGGACACAGGGGTCAGCTGGGTAGCTCAGTGGATTGAGAGCCAGGCTTAGAGACAGGAGGTCCTGGGTTCAAATTTGGCCTCAGACACTTCCCAGCCGTGTGACCCTGGGCAAGTCACTTGACCCCCATTGCCTACTGTAGGAAAATATAAGTAAGGTAATGGGGTCACCAGGGATATTATAAATTAACTAAGGGTTTTGTGGGAACATACTCTGGGATTTAAGAGAGACTAAAACTGAACATTGAAGACTTGTATAGCTAAGTCACTCCCAACTGAAAAATAACAGCCAACTGTCACTCTGGCCAGAGGCCTTAAATTCAACAGACAAGGTTACAGGGTGAAACTGGGTTTAATTAGGAACAACAAAAGGAGGGATAGGAATGTCTACTCTAAAACCTTAACACCTAATAACAAAACCCACAGGGACAGGGAAGGACTTATTCTACTAAACTAATCTAAGTGATCTAAACTAACAGGGCCCAAGGAGCTGTAAATGGAGTCTCTGGGTTTCTGCCTCAAACCTGGAACCTGCCAGGCTTGAATACAGCTAGGACTTAGTGGCTTTGGGATTCTCACTGCAATCCACGGATGATCTCTGGATGCCAGGAGCTAAAGTTGTCTCAGGAGCCAAGTAGTAAGGGTTCTGCTTGAAGCACTGTCCTCCAGAACTCAAACTACACCTCTTCTCTTGGTTCTGTAGATCTTGTCCTTTACTAGATGCCACACCACACAGATCCCAGGGAAAATCAGAAAGCAGGGTGTCCTTTGTTCTGAGGTCTCCCAGGCTGGCAACAGTTTTTGCCTACCACTAATGGAGTCCTCACTCAGGGCACAGACAGACTTCCTCCTCCTTCATTCCAACCTGGAATTCCCAGCTCCAGCTCCTTCCTGCTAGGTACATCCTAATCAATACTTAATCAATACCTAATCTAATCTTCCTCACAACACTACTCTTACCACTCTTCTGCCTTGGAGCCAATACACAGTGTTGATTTCAAGACAGAAGGTAAGAGTTTATTAAAAAAAAAAAAAAAAAAAAAAAGAAAAAAAGAATTGGACACAACTGAGAAATGATTGAATAGATTTTCCATTCAGGTTTGCTTCCAATGGGCCCTGAGTGCAATTTTTTGTATTATCAAATATTTTTTAAAAATAGTTTCATGGTTCCCAAAACTGTACAAATTCATCCACAAACAATGTACAACAAATTTAAAAACAAAATCTACCCAGTTCCCACTTTCTGAAAGCAAATATATAGTGAACCGAAATAATTCCCCCCAGATTGGGAATTACCTAGGTAAGAAAAGGGGAAAATGAAAATTGTTATGAAGCATCTGACAAAGTGAATTTCACTTTCAACGTATTGTTCCTGATTTTAAATGCCCTCATCCACAACAGTTATGTCCTCATTAAATAGTCAGTCCTATTACTCCAGAATAAGATTCAACATTCCACTCTGGCCATCATCTCTCCTCATTTCTTCTGCAGCGTAACCATGGACTCTAACCCTGGAACCATCCTAGACTTGGATAGGTGAGGTTTTACCTCACTTCTCAGATACAAATCAAGATCCCTTCCCCCTCTCCCTTCCAACTCTCCTTTAGGCTTTGCCTCCTTCCCCTAGAATGTTACCTCCTTGAGAAAAGGACTGGTTGGCTGCCTTGTATTTGCCTCCCCAGTGCTTAGCACAGGGCCTCCCTGGCACATGGTAAACATTTAATGAATGCTTTATCTATCTCTCAGAAAAATTCAAAAGGCAGCCTTATCTTATCTTGGGGGGCAGCTAGGTGGTGCAGTGGATAGAGTGCCAGGCCTGGAGTCAGGAAGACTCATCTCCATCCGTTCAACTCTGGTCTCAGACACTTACTAGCTGTGTGATCTTGGGCAAATCACTTAATTCTGCCTCCTTTTCCTCAGATGGAAATGACAAACCACTCCAGTATCTTTGTAAAGAAAACCCCAAATGGGGAGAAAAAGAGTCAGCTACAACTGAAAAAATATTGAACAACAATTTCCTGACTCCAGGTTATCCACCGTGTTACTCTCTCTCTCTCTCTCTCTCTCTCTCTCTCTCTCTCTCTCTCTCTCTCTCTCTCTCTCTCTCTCTGTCTGTCTCTCTTCTTTCTCTATCTCTCTGTCTCTCCTCTTTTTCATTCTCTCTCTTCTCTCCTTCTCTCTGTCTCTTTCTCATTCTCTGTCTCTCCCTCTCCCTCTCAACCTCTTTAACTGTCTCTCTTCTCTCTCCTCTCTCTGTCTCTTTCTCATTCTCTGTCTCTCTCTTCCTCTCCCTCTCAACCTCTCTGTCTCTGTCTCTCTCTTTCTCTGTCTCTTTCTCATTCTGTCTCTCTGTCACTCTCTGTGTTCTCTGTCTTTCTTTGTCTCTGTCTCTGTTCTCTCTTTTTCTCTCTCTCTGTCTCTCCCTCTCAATCTCTCTGTCTGTTTCTCTTCTCTCTCCTCTCTCTCTTGCTCTCTATGTCTCTCTCTGTCTCTCCATCCCTTCTTCCCTCTCATTCCCTTTCCTTCCAGCTCTGCCCTTCCACCCCCTTTGTATTCTTAGTGCCTAGGACTATCTCTGCCCCCATTCGGCTATTGCTCATTGACTCAGCCAGAAAACTAGTAATAAGTGGGTTAAAATGAGCAGAAATACTTTTGCCTTGGGTAAAGTTCTGTTTTCCTAAAGAGCAAAGAAAGATAAGATTAGAGGTGGGGAATGGGTAAAAATGAAGCCGAAAAAGGAGGTAGAATAAAAGATAAAAACAAAATCTTGCCATGTTTGCAGATTTTAGAAAACTACAATTTGCAATGAATCAAAGTTGTGGGAGATCCAAAGGTCACTGGAGAGACATGTGATGGGTACAAGAAGGCTGTCGCATATAATATTTCCAGGGATGACCTTTGTTCAAGAACTGGCTTAAGGAGTATCTTTCAGGAGAAGGCAATGAGATGTAGCAAGAGAGGAGATTTGTTGGACAATCTGAATCCTGCACCCATGTCCATATAATCTGTAGGCGATACTCACTTCGATGTGATCCAGGAGTTCACTGGACTGGTATTAAAAACAAAAAACAAAACAAAACAAAAAAAAAACCACCAAACCTATAAGCCTTTCAGAGACTCAAGATTAGCAATTCATCTTGTCAAATTGACACAGGCCTAAAGGAGGAGGTAGCTATGCTAGCCGAATTTATCTTAAAACCATATGAACATTTCTGCCTGAAAAGTCTTTTGGATACTCTTGGCCAATCAAGTGATTAGCCATATAGCAATTTCACAACATTTTTCATTGATCTTCACACTGAATATGGCAAATCATAAGCAAAGCTACCAAATCCCAAAGAATTAAAAATAATCTCAATCCATTGCTGCATGTTAACCCTGTGACTGAAGCTAAATGGAGGGAGGGTGCCATAAAGATTTATTTTTAAATTAGGAAATTATTAGCCATTTTCAGCTCCAGCTTAGAAGCCACTCTTGGAGAGGCAGACAGACATCTGGTTAGCCCCAAAGTATTACACTTTTGCAGGCCTCAGTGTAGAAATGAGGAAATGCATAATTTCCTGCTCACTGGTAATTATATGACTATAATAGCTCAGACTGTCCTGTGATAGACAAACCAAAATTGTCTGCTAGTGACTTCTGTTAAAACCCAAGGTCTTGTCATCCTAAAAACAATTGCAATGTGATAATTACTCAAATATTGAGTGTTTACTTTGTTTCACACTGTAGCGAGTGTTATGAAGGATTTGGATGTACCAGACATGGTTTCTGTCCTTGGGTTGTAAATGCTATTTAATCCAGGGCACAGGATAGGTGATGAAAGTCTGTTGAATGTGGCCATAAGAAATATTCCTTTGGAAATCTTTTTTTTTAGTATTGGCTCCAAGGCAGAAGAGGGGTAAGGGCTAGGCAATGAGGGTCAAGTGACTTGCCCGGGATCATACAGTTAGGAAGTGTCTGAGACCAGATTTGAACCCAGGACCTTCCATCTCTAGGCCTGACTCTCAGTCTACTGAGCCACCCAGCTGCCCCCTTCCTTTAGAAATCTAATAGTGTCTAAGTAGTCTGCAACTAATTCAAAGAACAATAGAGTGCCCTAAAATAATGGCATGTCAGAGGTGTAAGGCATATATATATATATATATATCTTTCCATATTATATTCTTTCTGGAGGGAAATGCCTCCATCAATAAATTCTATTTTGGGTTCTGTGGATGAGTCCATATGGTTAAGTTTCTTGCACTTTCTGCCTTACTCTTAGATATTTCTGTCATCATCAGGATCTGTGTCAAAGGCAGGGATATGCTAGTAAGTGTTTTTCAACTGGTTCTCCAGGAAAAAACAACAAATCTCCCCAAATTTTAAGTTTAATCTGCGTGGTTAACATTGTCTCTATCACTTTTAAAGGCTGGACAATTAACAACAAAATAACAATAAAACCCAGATGGGTAGCACTTGCCAATTTTTGAGGTATAAAACTTCGCCCTGAAAATTTTTAACAATTGGCTGTCACCAGCCAATATAAAATAGCTTTAGCACACACTGATCAGAGGATTCTGGTCCTTTCCCTTGCCTGTAAGGTGCTTCGAATTAACAAACTGTAAGACAGGAGTTACTGTGCATAATCTTCCTGTGATGGTTAAATATGGTGATAGCTAAGAATCTACAGGAAAGTTCCCTTGGACTTGTGTTATTTAAGGGGAACTCAACAGAAGTTTGGAAATTTGGAGACTCATGAATGCTAAATAAAGGAGGAGGAGATTGTTAAAACTTGAAAAACAGTGTATTAAAACCAAGTTCACCCTAAAATTAAAATGTATTTCATTTTGGAATTTCCCCATTCTGAGCTAAGAAAAAAGGCATCTTTGAGTCAACATTATTGTTTAAAAATAGATATTTATAAATAGTAATCAAATGAGAATAAAAGTGGTAAATAAATCTGTCAAGCCATATCAATGAATATTTATTAAGTGCCAGTAGGCAATATGCCAGTCCAAATTATTTTTTAATGAAGAATTTATATTTTTATATAAGTAATTTAGTTTTGAGAGGCAGCACAGCATAACGATGACCTTGGAATGAGGAAGACCTGTAGTCTTACCCCTGACACATTCTAGTTTTATGACTGTGGACAGACCAGATTTTAAGTACTTTAGGAAATTCTCAGTGGAAGGAATTTCCATACCATTGGAATGAAATCACAGGTCCAGCTCCCCTTCTCCTAAATATATGCTTTAAAAATTCATTTGCATATAAGAATCTTTCAAACTCTTTTTGTCTCTTACCCTATTCTAATATAAAACAAATAAGCATCTACATATGGTCTTTCAGAATGTCAATTAAATTCAAAATTACCTCCCTTCTATTCTCTCTCTGCTCTGGCAGGTATTGATAAAATTTACATTTTTAAAAAACTTAATTTCATTAAAAAATGAAACGTTTGCCCTCAATGAAGTCAGAATTTAGTGGAAGAGCTTTGGAAGACAGGAAATAATTTAGGCATCAAGGTACTTATTGAACACCTATCATATATACATGTTGGTATAAGAATATAAGAAGAACCTGACATCCTTGCCCTTTGAGCTCTCTAAACACTACAGGAAAATGAAGCCTGCTTAACTAGAGTTGTTACTGGGATGTTTTCACCTGGAACAAAACCAGCTGAATTGGAGGTGAGGGGGGAGATGGAATAGGCATTAACAGTGCAAAGGACAATCTTTTGAAAGGTAAAGTCTGGCCCAAAAAAGTAGCTGACCAATTCTTTCCTCTATGAGCCACACAAAAGAAACTAGATTCTGGGTGTGAGGGTGTGTAAGGGTCAAAAGGGATTATAATGTGTGGCATGGTCTAGTGGAGAATGTTTAGACAAGATGAAGGTATCCCAGTGGTAATCAGGGGAAAAGTGTGCTCTAAATACCGATACCCTGAGCCAAAGTCCCTTTTATCTCCTACTAGTTTCAGCTTTTGTTGTTTTCAGTTGCGTCTGACTCTTCATGACCCTATTTGGGATTTTTTTTGGCAAAGATTCTAGAATGGCTTGCCATTTCTTTCTCCAACTCATTTTACAGATAAGGAACCAGAGGTAAACAGGTTTAAGTGACTTGCCCAAAGTCATACATCTGGTAAATAAAAATAAAAAAAGGCCAGATTTGAATTCAGGAAGATGAATCTTATAATAATAGCACCTACTTCCTAGGGTTGTAGTGAGTAGCAAATGAGATAATTATAAGGTGCTTAGCCCAGTGCCAAATATATAGTGTTAGATAAATATTAGCTGTTACTGTTATTGCTATTATATTACCCCTTTCCATTTCCACATTTTAGTTATTTAGTACTAAAATTAATCTATCATCACCTACAAAGAAAATGAATTAGGAAGTCTTTCATTGGAAAGGATATCTAATTCTCTTGGAAAACAATTTAAGTCACAGTAGAAAACGTGCCTTAAAAGTTGGAAGTTGTGGGGCAGCTGGGTAGCTCAGTGGATTGAGAGCCAGGCCTAGAGACAGGAGGTCCTAGGTTCAAATCTGACCTCAGACACTTCCCAGCTGTGTGACCTTGGGCAAGTCACTTGACCCCCATTGCCTACCCTTACCACTCTTCCACCAAGGAACTAATACACAGAGGTTAAGGGTTTAAAAATATAAAAAAAACAAAACAAAACAAAAGTTGGAAGTTGTTTTTTTTAATTGATTTCTAAATAGGAAGAAGGAAGTAAAGCTTATTAGGGAAGTAGTTCTTTGTACATTCAACATTGTTCAAAAATAGCCTTCAAGAAAAACATATGATTGATCATGTGGTTCAATGGAGATATGATTGGGGATTTTGACTTTAAATGACCACTCTATTGCAAATATTAATAACATGGAAATGGGTTTTTGAATGACACATGTATAACCCAGCAGAATTGCTCGTTGGCTACGGGAGGGGGAAGGGATTAGGGAAAGGAAAGAACATGAATCATGTAAAATTTAAAAAATCAAAAATAACCTTGGAACATGCCTCTGCACCAATAACCCTTCAAAGAATGTGGGGAGAGAGGGGGAGGAGGAGGTGGTCTATAATTTTAGATAAAAATGAACTATTTTGATAACATCAATGTAAGCCTCATGAATCCGGATATAAGGCTATTATTAATTTTCCTTTTATACTTTGAAAATGTAGTTGCACATTATAAACAATCGACTCTTCAGTAAATGAGATGGGGATTAACTAGATTAGAAACTATACTCTTAAAGGCAGAGCGAAGCATGAGAATTATAATTTAAAAGAAAAAAAGATTGTCATGTCTCAAATTGCCCTTTAGTGTTAAGGTCCCTGCCCTCCAGCAGCTTCTTCCTATCTCCTTTGTCCCCTTCTCATCTTTTTGCTTTTCATTTTTCTTGGTGAATTCAAAGTTGAAGTCCTTAGAATGAATTGCCCGACCTTGAGAAAGTCTTCTTCTCTAAGCTTCATCTCTCTCATCTGTGAGCTTCAAAAGAATAATTTTTAAAAACCTAGATTCCAAATTTGTATAAGCAAATGGGTAGTTTCTTATCTGCTCCCCATTCTTGGAATTTAGAAATTAGAAATTCTTCTAAATTTAAGGAAACATGGTGTAATGAATTTTCTACTACAGGGTAGGCAATTTGAAATAAGTCTGGAGTTCAAGTCTTGATTAGCAGTGACATGATATTGAACAAGTCACTTCAAACCAATTTCATCCTCTGTAAAAGGTTGGATTTTAAGTCTAGAGGACACGGAAGCGCTACATTTTTTTAAGAGGGTGAAGAAAATTTTATTTTCCAAGTCAATTAATGTTTCTCTTGATACCTTCAATTATTCTATCAATAACTATTCAATTATTTCCTATTTCTTGTTATTAATGTCTAGTAGAGTTGACAAGGGAAAACATCCCATGACTTTAAATGCACATTGCAGTGGACATTGGCTGTTTTTCCTTTCTTTGAAAAGTTCTATATTGTTATTAATCTCCTGAATCATTCCCCTACCCACTCCCAGTGCCAATTTTGTTTCTTTAATCCTAACTTTTAAGTTTAAGAATACCTAAAATAAGATCATGCAGTTAAATGTTTAAAATAATCCAACAAAAACTGTTTTTTTCATTGTTTCAAACATCTATTATGGAGACTGTTTCATCTTAGCTGTTTGTAAGTGAGAGACAGCCTCCTTGTAAGCTTGTCATCCATTACCTGCAGCATTGCAGAACAGATATATTCTATGCAAATCATCATCCTCCATCTTTGGGTTTGCTTCATATAAGGCAATAAAGCTTAACTTTGTAGTCATTGGCCTCATCTTTTTACTTTTCAAAGGCTGTCACTTTGGGTTTTAGTCATCCAGATCATCTAACCTTCCAAATTAAAACCCTCTAGCTGATGATCACTATTTTTTTTTTTTTATAAAACCACAGCTAGATGGCTTCCTGTGCCTTTTTCAAAGTCAATGAGTGAAGGAAATGAAATCAACCAATCTACATCCCCCTTCTGCTTCCACTATCATGGCAGACTCAAAAGTTGTCTTCATAACCTCTAAAAACTAAATAGTGACATTTTGGACAAAAATGTCAAACCTTTTTGTTAAACTACACTTAATTACTTGTATTAATTCTTTGCTTTTAAGATTGGCTGGGAAACGTACATACTTTTCTATCTGCCTCTTAAAACTAAAAAGGAAATTAAAAAGCTGTTGCCCTTCTGACCCCCACTAAAAAAAAAAAAAAAAAAAAAAAAAAAAAAAGGGGAGGCCACACCCTAACGGATTCATCTTCCTGAAAAGGTAGAGGATGACTTCTTTAAATTGTGCTCCATTTCTATTTTCCTAAGAAATACCCAAGAGAAGTGGAGAATCTGCTTTAATTTAAATGGACAAATTTAGGGACACCCTATATAACCAAGAATAAAAAGCTCAAGTGAATTTTAATCATATTAGAAGATTGTGAAATTAAATGTCACTCAAGACTGCCAACTACTCTACTTTTAGTCCATCAAGGTTTATTATGCAAATTAATACAAGATGGTACAATGAATTGTCAAAATCACAATTGTTATTGAAAAAAAAGATAATGTTCAGTTCACTTTACCATTCAATAGAAATTAGGCCGTCAAACAATAAGGTGAATGCACATGTACAATTCCCCTGCTACAAGGCATGAAATTCCCAATTCTTAAACAGGCTGTATTTGCACCAATGCCATTAATTAGATAATTTTACTTGGTGCTAGATTTATGGTACCAAGTTGCAAACCGATCTGTGATTAGGTCACACAAAAAGAATCCCAAAATGTGGATAGAGCAGTTTCTACAATACTTAACAAGTACAGATACTGAGATTACAGGTAAATAAGGCAAATTCTAATAATATTAAGTAAATCTAAGAAAATGAGGTCATGGATAACCAGTACAGAATGCTAGCCATATATACAAATATTTTACATAATTGGGATGGAAATTCTTATCCTACAATAGGATTTACCTAACACACAAAACCCATAATTTTTGGCATTTATTGCTTTTTTTTCAAACAAATCCCAACCATCACCAGTTAGCGATGAACATTTTTTCTTCCTGCAACATCTATCTTCCAAAGACACCACAGCAATACCAGCCAGGTTTTAAAACTTTTTATTTGCATATTAAAAAAATTGTGCATTCCAATAATTAAAATCATTTTAACAAAAAAAAAATGGCACTCTGATTAACTGCATTTTACAGCTTGCCAGGACCTTGGTACAGCTTTGCATTTTACTGTTAACTAGATTTACTGTAGTCCCACCCGGGTTCTTCTTTTCACCAACATGCAAGCTTTTTTTTATTTTTAATTTTTTTTAATGCCACCAGGACCCAAATTAGCCAGGACAGGCAGATGGAAAGAGGCAGCCGGCTGGGCCTTCATTCAATTCAATGTCAGTAGTTCTTTATTCTTTTGATGTTGAAAGGGGCAGCACAAGTCATTTAAACTTTATCCAACCTCTTTGCATCTTACAAAGTTAAACAGCTAAAAGAAGTAAAATTAAGAAGGCAATGCTTGTGGAATGTACAGTGCATATTGGCAGGGCAGATTTCATTACGATTCACCCGCTTGCTTCTCTTGTTCAATTGCTAAAAATAAAAAACCCACAAAAAAAACAGACAAAAAGACACACACACACAAAAAAAGATAAATCATTAGGAATTTAGAGAAAAGTTGAGACCTGATGATTATGTTTTCCCCATTTAAGATCTTTCTAAATAACCCAGTTCCTTTAAAAAGGTGAATAAAATCCATTTGAAGCCAGTTTTGAAAACCCAAGCAATTTTATTATTTTAATGCTTTTATTTAAGGTCCTTTTATTTTCTAGTACACAAAATGTTTCCTGCCTTCATTCCCTCTCAGGCTTTCCTCGGTCATTTCCATTCTTCTCCCTCCTCCTTCAGCCCCTCCCCTCCCATCCATCCACCCAGCCAGCCAGCCAGCCACAGCCCCTCCCGCCTAAGCCTTTTCTCCCAGTTGCAAGATCAGCGCTGGGGAATGGGGGGAGTGGGAAAGGAACTAAAAAATAAATAAATAAAAAGGCGGCTTACTTTCTTTTGAAGGCAGTGGGTTTTTCTCTTGTGTTTCTGTCTTCTTCAATTTAGACTTATCGAATTTCTGAATCTCAGCCATATCTGGTTTGTCAGACATTTTTGCAGATTAAGCTGCATACAAAGGAAAACAGAGCTTTTGGTGAGAAATCCACCACCCACCCTCTCTACTAGTTCTTCCGCAGCCCTCCAAGCCAGCAGCAAAACCACCCCCCTTCGCCTCCTCCTTCCTCTTTTATTCTGTACAGTTGAGTGCCTTCCTCTTTCTTAAGGAGACTAAAGAGCCTCCTCATCTATTATTTCAAAGTTGAGGAAAGGTTAAAAAAAAAAAAAAAGACGGGGTATCAAAGGTGCTTCCTTTAAAAGTGGATGGTTAAATCATATAGAAAAAAAATCAAACACTGTGATTAACTGCATTTAAATTTTTTGTATTAAAATCATCCAGGGATTGGGAGGGATCTGTTAAGAACAATGCGCAACACCCTCCCTATAATCAGAAAGATTAAAAAAATTTAAATGTTAAGATTAAGATAAAAAAAAAAAAAACCAAATGCGACAAGGCAAGAGAAATCCTTCCACCCCGTTTGCAATCTTGGTTAAGATTTGGAAGAAGTCCTGCATTCTTTCCTCCCTCCCTCCACCCCCCCCCCCTCACAAAGAGCTGCAGTCAGAGGAAGCTCAACCACCGCCCTTAACTGTTCGCCGCCACCACCTCCTCCTCCTCCTCCTCCCCATTTTCTCTTGCTCAACAATGCAGCCAGAAAAGACACAACGTTGCCCGAATTTTAAAGACCCGGGAAGCGTTTTCCCTCCCTCCTCCCGCCACCGCCCAGAACCATTCACAGCTCCAGCCACTCTGGAAATTAGCAAGGCTGCCTTCCCTATTCTCTCCCTTTTTTTGCAAGATTTACACACTTAAAAGATAAAGCGTGCATCTTATCTGGGGTCGGTTTCTGCACCTCCAGAGCTCTAACCACCCCGAAACAATAAGAGCTCAACCCGGGAATTTAATCGGAGCTGAGGCTACACGTTCGAAGGGGCTCATTAGAAAGACCGATTTGGGTCTAGCCAGAACAAAGAGGCTAGAGAGGGTCCAAGCCAACCCCAGCAGCAGAGACCACAGGGGCCAATTGAGGTTCGCTCTGGCCCCGGTAAAAAGAGCCTGGAATTCGGGCTCAAGTTTTAGCTAGCAGCTGGAAGGGGCTGGGTATCTCCAAAAGGACTCTCCAACGCCCCAAAGGCAAAGAACTAGGCATCCTAATGGAGGCTTTGCACCCCCCCCTCCAAACCACACAAACAAACCCAGTTGCTTTCTTAAATCTAGACATTCTCAAAGAAGAATGGGGGGGGGGGCTGCGGAAGGGAAGAAATAGGAGCAGGATCCTCACCAGTGATGGGCGGGGCGCACGAGTGAAAGTCAGATCTCCGAGGTGGCAGCTCCGAACTGTAGTGTAAGGAGCGCTGCGGAGCAGCTATATCCTCCCTCCTATGCAAATGAGGCTGATGTCATAGTCAGGGTGATTTAACTCGTTCGCTGCCTGCTCTCTTTTGCCTTCTCTAGGTCGGAATAGTTGAGCTTTGGGGAAAAGGGAAGAAAAAAACCACCCACCCACACCCACACACCCACACACGCACACACAGTCAGATAGACACAGAGAAAATACTTTAAAAATACTGGAAGGCTGAGAGAATAGGAATCGAATTCAGCATCCTTTCTTTTTATACTCTTCAGCCCCAGACCCAAACACTTTATCTTTCTATTTCAAGGTGCATTTCTTTGGAAAAGGAATTCCCCACCTCCCAGATGTATGTTGCCTAGAGGTCTGTAGTACCTGGGACGTGACATGCATTCCTTCACTTTGAAAATTGGCATTGTCTTTAGGCAGAAATCCAGAAAAACCCAGTACGTGTTACAATTTCTGCCGGGCTCCCGAACACACTGCGCCAAGCGGAATGTATGGGCTTTCTGTGACTCAGCTCCCATACCTCTGTGGCGAGCACTAAAGGCTTACCCCACCCACCCTCTTTCTTTGTCTTCTATTTAATTCTTACTCCGCTGACCCGAGTCGAAGGGTGGGCACCCCAAAGTGTGGGAAAAGGGGTGTAAGTGAATCCTGTTGGAATCTCATCACTTGCTTATAATGGACTCCCAGAAGATGCAACTTAAAACACTCTTTTAAGTTGGGTGTAGCTTTCTAGAGGGTAAAAACTGCAGTGAGTTGGGGGAAAAACAGGAAGTTGCTTCATTTTTTTTTAAACTAAAATTTGCCTCATTTTTCTACATATAAAAAAGCTCAGGAGGCCTCTTGAATATTTGATAAATACTGAATTTGAAGTCCTAAATGCATGCAATTACTCTGTCCCAAAGGTTGTCCTTGAACACGTGAGGAATAGAGATTTCTTTCAAGATTTTTTAAAATGAGCTTTATCTTTCAAAAGAGCCATATTTTCTGCACTGAGCCCCAATTTTTGAAGACAGTCCTAGTGCATTACTAGCTCCTGTCTGTTATTAAGTCATAGTTCACCTTGAATTCATTCGGATTCTGAAATCATTTGGATCCTGAATTGTACAATTTACCTAATTTTGTGGGTACCACCTGCACTTTGAAATTGTTGAAAATACCTGTTTTGCGAATCATCCATTGTATTTGATAGCAGAATTCATTGTTGTTGGGGTTTTTTTTTTGACCTGTTTGTTGGTGGGCTGATTTATTTTAGAGACCCCAGGGCAGTTTTCAAAAAATGCATTATTTCCCTCCATACCCTGAGTAGAAATGTACATCAGTCAATTAAAAATCACATAGATTTGAGGTGCTTCCCTGATTCTTTTGAGGATCAGTGAAATATGTTACACATGTGTCCCTGTGCAGAGATATGTGTGTATGCAGCAAATAGGAGCCAAGTCTATTTCTCCATTTCTTTATCTACTTGGCTTCCTTTTTCCAGGGGGAGAAAGGGGAAGAAAGGAACCAATTTCCTTCTTCTGTAATTAATGCTCTGTTTTACATGTTACAGCCCTGTTAGATAGTCATCTTTTTTTTAATGGTATCACTGTGCCTTCTCCCCCCCTGTAAATTGGCTTTTATGATTTTGAAAGTACAATATCTTTATTTTCCTTCAAATAAATATCTCAGGTTTCTATTTATAGAGCTTATACTAGGATAGTGTTAAAAATACAAAAAGATTGCATCCTGAAGGGTGGAATTTTCTATAGATTTCAGACTGACAGCAATCAAAAGGACACCCTGACTTCCTTGGGCCCCAATGATTCCATTTCCTACAAGGAGGAGCTGATCATCAAACATGCCTTTTCTTCCCAGGTTTCTAATTTCTTTCTGATTGGAGAAAGAAGTTTGGAGACAAAAGAAATCCCACAAATTAGATTCTAGTGGAATCAGCATCAGGATATTTCTGCCTTTTGTCTCTCTGGGGGCTTTTTTTTTCTTCTGTATATTAGTAGAGCAGAGACAGCATGTCTAGAAAAGAGAACAGGAAGAAGGGCAGAAATTTTGAAATGTCTTGAGAGACTTTCTATGTCATTTTCAACTAACAGTTTTCATAGGGAGTCCCTGATCTTGGAAGAATGAAATATTGTACATGCATGTACACACACACTCACATCATGCATATTTATATGTATTACAAGATAACATTCTTGGGAGAAAAGGGAAGAATGTCCATGTTCGTAATGAGACAACTGGGCAGGAAACCTTGAGATTATGAAAAAGGAAAGGCTGGACTGAATCAGAAACAAAAGAAATAAAAAATGCATCTGTTATCTGGGATAGCAAAGATAAAAGAAAAAGAAAGAAAGAAACTAAGATATTTAGGATTTAAAGATTAATTTGGAAATGGAAATGTATCAAACTGAAATGAATAATATTCATAAGACCATAGGTTTAGAGTTGGAGGGAGAGACCTTAAATGGCTTTTGGTGTCAGATGACCTGGGTTTCCATCCACTTCATGATGCTAGATGGAGCTTGGCATTCTAGAATCAGGAAGACAATCAAATATGTCCTCAGACACTTCAGCTTCAGTTTTCTCATCTGTAAAATGGGTATAACAATAGTATCTACCATCCAGGCTTGTTGTGATGATTGAGATTAAATTTTGTAAAGTGTTTTGCTATTATTTATTAGTAAGCCTCTCTGGGCCTTAGTTTTCTCATCTGTAAAATGGTGGACTAGATGGTCTCTGTAGTCCCTATAATTCTAGTGTTCATTTCTAGTCCAACCTCCTCATTTTACAGATTTAAGAACTGAGACCAAGAGTGTTAAAAAAAAAAAAAAAAAAAAAGGCAGCTTGCCAAAGTCACAGAGATGGTAAGGAGCAAAACTAGGATTTGAACCCAGGTCCTCAATCCAAAACAAGTATACTTTCCTCTTCCCCATATACTTTTACAGCAAACAGTGATTTTCCTGATATTAATAAGTAAAGTATTTACTACCAAATTATTCTTCTTGGAACAGTAGACATTTCAATATTTAGTGATTTTTATTTTTTTTTTAATATTTAGTGATTTTTAGATGACAATGAGATTTATGTTTACTGTTTTGCCAGTAAAAATCAGTTAAATTAGTTGTAAACTCCTTGAAGGCAGGGACTGTCCTTTCGACTCTTTTTTTGTATGCCCAACACTTAGTACAGTGTCTGGAACATAGTATGAGCTTAATAAATGTATAATGATTGATGGTTTATTGACTGAAAGTTCCACTTAGTCCATGAAATCTTCTTCTGAAGCTCACCACAAAGTGTGAACTTTATAGGATTGAGTCTTCTGTAATTCAGGAGCAGGAGGATCTGTATCCCTCTAAGAGTTTGGGGGGAAGAACCTTGAGAGCTGGTGTAGGGAAACTTTTCTTACTAGCTATAGAGCAGGAGTCTGATCAGACATTTCCACCTCTTAGCAAAATCATAGAGTTGGGGAAGCTGCAAGACTTTTTTTCCTCTTTTTTTCTTTAAAGACTTTAATAGGGGGCAGCTGGGTAGCTCTTAGATCGAAAACCAGGCTTAGAGAAGGGAGGTCCTAGGTTCAAATTTGGCCTCAGACACTTCCCAGCTCTGTGGCCCTGGGCAAGTCACTTGACCCCCATTGCTTATCCCTTACCACTCTTTCTGCCTTGGAACCAATATACAGTATTAACTCCAAGACAGAAGATAAGGGTTTTAAAAAAAAAAGACTTTAATGCATCATACAAGTGGATAGAGAGCAAGGTCTGGAGATGGGAGATCTTGAGTTCAAATGTGACCTCAAATAGAGAGGAAGGGGGGAGAGAGAGAGAGAGAGAGAGAGAGAGAGAGAGAGAGAGAGAGAGAGAGAGAGAGAGAGAGAGAGAGAAAAGGNGAGAGAGAGAGAGAGAGAGAGAGAGAGAGAGAGAGAGAGAGAGAGAGAGAGAGAGAGAGAGAGAGAGAGAGAAGATGACTCTATTCTCTACCATATTAGGTGTAAATGATTATGCTTGGCTTTTGGGGGCCCCCATAATCTTGTCCTGGCCAGCTTGTGTATCTTTGTTTCCCACAGTCCCCCCCAGCACCCCACCCCATTCCTGGAGAGGGCCTGGAATGTATTTGATCATGGTATCCTCTGGGAAGGTTGCCCTCCTGTATCCTGATTATTCAAATCCTACCTATCCTTCAAGATCTAGTCAGGCTATCCTTCTTTCATGGTGGCTTTAACGAATAATACTGCACATTACAGTTGTTTACAAAGGGTTTTCAAATATGTTATCTCAACTGATTCCGGGAAAGCCTGTGAAGTAGCTTAGGCAGATAGGCAAAGCCCCATTTTATAGCTGAGAAAACTGAGAATCAGAATGAAAAACGGCTCAATATCATGTAATTAGAAGGGCAGAGCAGGGACTCTGACTTTATGACCGACCAGTCTTTTACAGTGTCTTTTTTAAAAAATCCCTTACCTTCTGTCTGAATGAATAGTCCATTCTAAGGCAGAAAAGCAGCAAGGGGGTTAAGTGACTTGCCCAGGTTCACACAGCTGGGAAGTGTCTGAGGCCACATTTGACCTGGAGGTCTCCCATCTCCAGGCTTGGCTCTCTATCCACTGAGCCACCTTCTGGCCACAGCAGCATCATTTGTTCAGTCCTAACTATTTCAGTCCAAAAATATGGTGGTTATTGCTATATTACAACCATAGCCCACTATGATTTCTCCCTTCTCTGACCTTTTGTACTTCTGTTTTGCACTACTCTAACATTTTTCTTGCTTAGTAGTTGTCTCGGCTACCTCAGTTTTATCCCTTTGAAGAGACTGCATTCAAAATCTTTGAAGTCAGGTCTGGGTGATATTTTTCTCATCTAGACATTGGGAATAAGATTATTTACACTAATCCCCATGGTTGTATGAGAAAAGTATTTTGTTAAACACTACAGACCCACTACAGTGGGTAGAGAGCCAGGGGGCAGCTGGATTGCTCAGTGGATTGAGAGCCAGGAGGTCCTGGGTTCAAATCTGGTCTCAGATACTTCCTAGTTGGGTGACTCTGGGTAAACCACCATTGTCTAGCTCTAGCCCAGTGGTTCCCAAACTTTTTTGGCCTACCACCCCCTTTCCAGAAAAAAATACTACTTAGCCCCCTGGAAATTAATTTTCTTTAAATTTTAATAGCAATTAATAGGAAAGATAAATGCACCTGTGGCCATCACTGCTTCCCTGGATCACTGCAGCACCCACCAGGGGGCGGTAGCACCCACTTTGGGAATCACTGCTCTAGCTCTTACCTCTCTTCTGCTTTGGAAACAATACATAGTATTGATTTTAAGAAGGAAAGTAAGAGTTAAAAAAAAAAAAGTAAAATCCTCTAAATGTCAGTTATCATCAATTAACATTGGAGCATAATAAGGGCAAGGCCACAAAGATGGAAGAGGAGGGTCAAGCATTTAGGAAATGTCCAGCAAGTGGCAACTACTGTGCTAAGTGCTTTACCCATATTATCTCATTTGATCCTTACAATAAAGGAATTTATTTAGAATGCTGACCCCAGAGACAAGAAAACCTGAATTCAAATCTGGCCATTGGCACTTATTTGCTCTGTGACCCAGGGCAAGTCACTTAACCCCGTTAGCCTCAGTTTCCTCATCTGTAAAATGAGCTAGAAAAGAAAATGGCAAACCAGTCCAGCATCTTTACCATGAAGACCCCTCAGTTGGGCTATGAAGGGCCAGACAGGACTGAAAAAGACTCAACAATAACACATTTTGGATTGTGGATGGAACCCTAGAGTTGAAGTCATGAGGTCTAAGCTCCAGCTAGCTGCAGTTCCATTGTCTATCAATGGGGTGTTGTACAAGTCACTTAACTTCAACCAAACTTAATTTTCTTATCTGTAAAATGGAGATATCTACCTTTGCCAACTTCCTACCTCCCAGGCTAGTCAGGAGGCTTTCTAGAGACTAGAAAATTCAAATGTGAAAGCACTTTGTATACCAGAGAATACTTTGTAGACTTGAAGGCTACAGTGCTCACAGTGTGGCTGAGTCTCTGGAACCCTCTTAGGGAGTCTATGACGTCAAAACTATTTTCATAATAATACGAACACCTTTTTATTTCTAATGTGGTAAATAGAGGTAGATCTAATCCACAGAGACAAAAATTCTTAATGTAAGTCTTCAATAATTTTTAAGAGAATATCTTTAAGAGAAGATCCTAAGACCCAAAATTTTGAAAACTATGGTTATTTTGGTTGTTCAGTCTTATCAATTGTGTCTGACTTCGTGACACCATTTGGAATTTTCTTGGCAAAGATACTGGAGTGGTTTGCCATTTCCTTCTCCAGCTCATTTTATATAGATGGGAATCTGAGGCAAATGGGGTTAGGGGACTTGTGCAGGGTCACACAGCTAATAAATTTGAACTAGGGAAGATGAGTCTTTCTGACTCCAAGTCTGTCACTTTACCTGCTATGCCACCTAGTTGCCCTTGTAATAATTATACTGAATGTTATTATTATTATACTCTAATAGAGAAGTTTTGGCTATATCTTAGCCTAATATTTGGGGAATGCTGTAGAACTAATGTTATTCCTCTGGAATGAGGTAATAAACCCCAGATTGGTAAGGCGTGATAGGACTGACTGAAAAAAAAAATATATATATATATACATATATATATATATGTATGTATGTATGGGGGTTGCATTTGATGACCATTCAAGTTAGAGAACCTTTACATACTAGCTCATTTGTTTAGAAACAAAGCCTCCACAAAGATGGATCCTGCCTACGTGACATGGAAAAGATGTATTATTCTGTGGGAGAATGAATGAATGATCCACTCATTTCCAGAGATTCATCACTCAAGGAACACATAGGAGAAGTTTCCAGAAAAAAATATTAATAATTTTTGTGGGTTTTGTCCCTATGACTTCCAAATAAATGCCTTTTACCTCTTGGAACTCTCCCTAATGACAGAAAGTCATTAGGCAGAAGAAACCCAGGCATCTGTAATGCTTAACAGCATATGGACCATTCCATATTTCTGGGCAGGAATTTGAAAAGGAGGGAAATATATTCGAGCATCCATCCTTAGGGATCAAAATAGATTATTGCCTGTATATGTATTCATCGATTTAGGAAACATTTATTAAGCCCTTTCCATGTGGTAGATATTGTTCCAGACACTAAGGATAAAATAAAACTGAAATCATCCCTTCTCTCAAGAAGCCACCTTCTCTTGGGGAAAATACAACTCCATACAAAGAAAATGAATTATCCCATTAGAACAACAACAACAAACTAAAATCATTCTTGGGTGCAAGAGGGTGGACTGGCCTCTGGGGAGATGAAGATTTCCTTCTTGTAGAAGATGGTGCTTAAACTGAGCTTGGAAGAAAGTTAGAGATTCTATAAAATGGAGATGAGGATGGGGGTACCTTACAAAGTAAGGGGTTCCCTACAGGTATGGGAAATAGCTTTGGCAAAATTCTGGAATTGGCAGATGGAATGTCTTATGTGGGTCTGCTACCTATTACTTGTAGGAATTTTCAATAGAATTTCAATAGAAACAACCTTTCTTTCCCCCACTTTCCTTATCTTGGATGATCATTAAAGTCCTTTTCTAGACTAAATCCTATATACGAGGCTGCCACCATTTTAAATCTAGAATGAAATAGTTAAAATCTGGCCTCAGACACTTCCTAGCTACGTGACCCTGGGCAAGTCACTTAACCTTGTTTACCTCGGTTTCCTCATCTGTTAAATTAGCTGGAGAAGGAAATGGCAAACCACTCCCGGCATCTTTTTCAAGAAAACCTCATATGGGATCATGAAGAATTGGATATAATGGAAACAACAACAAACCAGAAATTAAAGGATTATAAATAGCCTACTAATTTATACTAGATTTAAACATATAGTTCTGGATGCAGGCTTTTAGGATTGTAAATTTAGAGCTGAAAGAGACCTTACAGGTCATCTCATTTTATACTTGAGGAAACTGAGGCCCATAGGGAGGTTTCCTTTAAAGGAGAATATTTTTAAAAGGTACTAAGGTCCCAAAGCTGAGATCCAAACCCAGGTTGTCTGACTAAAGGCTCTTTCTTCTCTATCTGGCTACTTCAGAAAATGAACAAATAAAAGAATCAGGAAAATAGCTTTGGTATTTAGGTGATCAGTCTGTGATTGGGAAGGCATAGGAGAGAGTGAATCATTGAAATCCATAGATACTGTGATTCCACAATCTAATTGCAGTTAATTTTAACTTCAGCTTTCTTCACTGAAATCAGAAGCATTAGCAAATAAATGAGTGTAGCAAAGTTTGAAAGTGTTCCCTTCCCACCCTCTACTGGAAGAGCTGATGAACAGAAGAAAATAGCAACAAAGCAAAGAAGGACTCAGTGTAAAGAAAGGACCTAGATTAATCCTAGCTGGATGAACCCTGGAATGACCAAAAGATAGCTATTTTGTGTGATAATTCCTAGCTGTGTGACCCCAAGCAAGTCACTTAACCTCATTTGCCTAGCCCTTACCTCTCTTCTACCTTAGAATATTATCTCACTTTTTTGTGTTTTATAATACCTTATATGATGTTTTGTATTTGTATAGTGCCTTTAACTTTCTCTTTTAAACAATTTTTCCATGGTTATATGATTCATGTTGTCTCCTCTCCTCTTCCCTCCCCTTTCCTGGAGTTGACAAGCAATTCCACCGGGTTATACATATATTATCACTCAAAATCTATTTCCATGAACTGGAGAAGAAAGTGGCAAACCACTCCAGTATCTTTGCCAAGAAACCCCAAATGGGGTCACAACTGGACAACAACAACAACAGAGCTGGGAAATGACCAGCCCCTTCATTTTAGAGATGACTTGCCCAAGGTAGGCTATGAATTCCTGGTTCCTGCTGGTTCTAAATCAGGTGATTTTTCCACAAGACCACACTGCCTTTAGGCAGCTAGGTGATGCAGTGGATAAGAGTGCTTAGGTCTTGAGTCAGGGATTTGTTGTGCAGTCATGGCTTTCCATCTGGGATTTTCTTGACAAAGATACCAGAATGATTTGCCATTTCCTTTATCATTTTACTTCACAGATAAGAAAATTGAGGCAAATGGGGTTAAGTGACATGCTGTGACCTGTCTGAGGCTCTATTTGAACTCAGATCTTCCTGGCTCCAAGCCTGATATTCTGTCTACTAGCTAGCCCAAGGCAGTATGCTCTAGTGCAGTAGTTCCCAAACTTTTTTGGCTACCGCCCCCTTTCCAGAAAAAAATATTACTTAGTGCCCCCTGGAAATTATGAAACTATTTATTGAACTCAGAATAGAATGTAATACCAAAAAAAAAAAAAGTGTGGCCATCACTGCCTCCCTGGATCGCTGCAGAACCCACTAGGGGGCGGTAGCGCCCCCTTTGGGAATCACTGCTCTAGTGGAAAGGGCACCTGAATAAGTCAAGAACATCTGAGTTCAAATATGACTACAGATAAGAGTTGTATAACCCCAGGCAAGTCATTTAACCTCAGTTTGCCTCAATTCCTTCATCTATAAAACAGGGATAATAATAGCACCTTTCTCCTGGGATTGCTCTGAAGATCAAATGAGATAATAATTTTAAGGTACTTAACACAGTGCTTGGCACATACTACCACTATATAAAATGTCAGATATTATTATTATTAATTATTATTGTCAAGTTTGCACTCTATGGCCATCTTATACCCCATCCCACCCCCCCTTTTTTAAACCCTTACCTTCAGTCTTAGAGTTAATATTGTGTATTGGCCCCAAGGCAGAAGAGTGGTAAGGGCTAGGTAATGGGGGTTAAGTGACTTGCCCAGGGTCACACAGCTGGGAAGTGTCTGAGCCCAGATTTGAACCTAGGACCTCCCATCTCTAGGTCTGGCTCTCAAACCACTGAGCTACCCAGCTGCCCCCTTATACCTCTTTTGGATAGTGCCTGTGAGGCACTTCGGAAAAATTCTAGAGAATTGAAATCCAGGATCAAGGAAAGAAGACTTTCTCTTGAGAAAGATTGAGAAAGTCCTGGGATAGAAAAAAAAAAAAAACCAATCCTAGTCAGGGTTCAAATCCTATCTCTGATACATACTGGTTGTATGACCCTGGGCAAGTCACTTAAACTCTAAGTACCCCCAGGCAAATCTCAAAGACTATAAATTGCAAAGCAGGTGCTAATTTTCATTGATAGAGAAAGTTCTTCCCCAGGAGTTCCTAACACTGAAATAACTGATCTGGTTTTAAAAAAAAAAAAATCCATCTCCAAGATTACTCAGAATGGACCAATCAGCCTTGGAATGAGCTCAGTCAGCTTCAAAGGGAGAATAAAGCTGCAGACAGGATTCCCCCTCAAATCCTGTATACCCACAGCTATCAGGGGAGTGCAGCTGTGCTCATTTGCAAACAATCATCATTTTCATTATCTGGAAATCCAATTCACAAGCTTGAAACCACTCTCAACTGATTGGCTGCTCAGTATCTAAATCATCCTCATTCCCCAGGAGAAATTGGACTCTCCCTTGACTGCAAGAACTTTTGCCCCCTTTCCCCCTATTTTGTACACTTTATCCTTTGGGAGATGGCTAGGGGTGAATTAATGAAACTCCTTGTCATGTATACTGTGACCAGTGGCTCTAGCTCCCTGGCTTTTCCTCTCCCAGGACTCTGGCCTCTCAGCATTTTCACTGGCACTGCCCTCTGCCTGGAAGACTCTTCCCTCCTCCTCCTCTCCTCCTCCCAGCTTCCTCTATGTCCTTTGTGTCCTAGCTCCAAGTCCCACCTTCCTTAAGAAGACTTTCCCTGGCCAGTTCAGTGCATTTTAGACATCAGGGACTCATTTTATATTTTTGGAATTTTCTTTGCTTTTTGTTTTCCTTTGTATCTCAGATTGATGAGCACAGTGCTTGGCACACAGTACGCCCTTAATTCATGCTTGATGACCTGAAATAAAATAAACTGAGTACAGGGGGCAGCTGGGTGGCTCAGTGGATGGAGAGTCAGGCCTAGAAATGGGAGGTCCTAGGTTCAAATGTGACCTCACTTCACCCCCACAGCTTAGCCCTTACAGCTCTTCTACCTTGGAAGTAATACACAATATTGATTCTAAGAAGGAAGGTAAGTGTTTAAAAAAATAAAATAAAAACAACAGAATGCATCATTGTGATTCTCCTAATACTGTGTGTAAAAAATCTTAAATAAACAGTAGAGGAGGAATTGAAAGAAATGGGAATGGAGAAGGGTGGAGAAAAGATAAGGGAGGCCAATCCTTTTTAAAAATTGTCTTAAAATAGGGCAGGGAGGGAGAGATGATTATGGGATTACATTTTTATATTCCCTAGATAACTTTTTTCTAAATTGACTTCTTATCTTAGAATCCATAATAAGTTATTGGTTCCAAGTCAGAAGAGAGATAAAGGCTAGGCAATGGAGGTTAAATGACTTGCCCAGGATCACACAGCTAGGACATGTCTGAGATCATATTTGAACCCAGAACCTCCCATCTTCCAGGTCTGGTTCTCAATTCACTGAGCCACCCAGCTGCTCTACCCCCCCCCCCCCAGTCCCAGAGAATTCTTAAAGGGTTGATAAGATAAAGATAATTATTTTGCTTATTTATAAATTTGTTTATGAAAACATAATATAAAGTTTTAAGATAAGATCATGACATTACAAAGGAATTCAGAATATTATCTTAAAATAATACAGGTATCTCTTTCAGGTAGAAAATTTTTCCCATCCCAGTTTCACTATATGGAGCCTGGCATTAGAAAATAAATGAGAATTTGGGGGGAGTTTTGTGAACACTGCAGAAGATATGTCAAGGCCAGCAGACCAGATACAGAAAAAGTTTAGATAGTCAGAAATGCATAGTAAACTCAGAATTTATAATAAGATACTTTAAATATTCCATAAAAGAAAAAGGCAAAATTCAGGCTTCTTATCTGGTACGAAGGGAGGGTCAAAAACTTTTATGAAGATTTTTTCCAGATCTTAGAGTCACAGAGCAAGCCCTTAACCTCCTCCAGTCTGGAAGAGACAACGGTATTTGATTTCCCCAAAATTTAATATTGAAAGTGAAAAAAGCACAATTCGGAGTACTGGGTCCTGTATGGAATAATGTAAATTTTGGCTTGATTTGTTATTTGTTTTATTGTCTAAACTTATGTGATGGAGAAAATATTAATACAGATTAAACTTAAAACTCTGTCGTGTGTATATATTTCCTTTGGAAAATCAATCGTTAAACATTTTGCGGCACACAGCTGAGTCTGCAGGATTAAATCTAGAGACCAGATTAAATCTATTAAATCTACATTAAAAGATTAAATCTAGACATGAAATAAAAATTTATACATTTAATATGTAAGGCAGGTACTCCACTGTATGAGCCCAATTTTTTTTAAACCCTTACTTTCTGTCTTAAAATCAATACTGAATAATGATGTCAAGGCAGAAACACGAGGGCTAGGCATTGTGATTAAATGACTTGCCCAGGGTCACACAGCTAGGAATCTGAGGCCAGGTTTTAACCCAGAATTTCTGCTCTCTAAGCCTGACTCTCCATCTACTGAACTACCTCCCTGCCCTGTGAATTCAAATTTTAATGAGGAGTGTGTATACATACACACACACACATATATGTGTATATATGTATAGATAGATAGATAGATACATAGATGGATGGATGGATAGATAGATAGATAGATAGATAGATAGATAGATAAATAGACATCCATATAGGTGAATGTATGCAAATCTAAAATCACTTCTCTTTCCAAAGCTTTTATTCCTTGAAGCCCTTAACTGTCATTCTTTCTAAATCTGCCCTTGGATGCCTCTCTGAGCTATCTCAATCCATGACCAAAGAGTCAACCACCTAATAGAATTCTGCCTTGTCTAAGACTCTGAAAAAGAGAGCCTGGAGGATAAAAAATGATGGTTGTCATCCTCTGAGTCTCCTTAGGAGTCTTTCCTCTACTTGAGTAGTCACTGAAAAGAATTGTGTCTCATCTAAAGGTCTAATAAAGGTTCTCAAGAATAGGGCTTAAAAAATG
Source organism: Gracilinanus agilis (assembly GCF_016433145.1). Lineage (NCBI taxonomy): Eukaryota > Metazoa > Chordata > Mammalia > Didelphimorphia > Didelphidae > Gracilinanus > Gracilinanus agilis. The sequence goes on from NC_058132.1 coordinate 460,149,366, forward strand.
ATTGATTAGATATAGAATTATTTTAAATATGCAGGCATATATTCTGCCATCTATGCCTATATTTATGCATCTCCCTCACACTTTTATCATTTATCTAACAAGGTAGAGAAGGAATAAATTTAGTAAAGATACAAGAGGAGAAGCATGGAAGGGTGATACAAATGAATGGACCACCAGACCCTCCCATCAGCCCTTCTATCAGTCCTACAGCTGAAACTTTTATATGTGTTTTCTCCCTGCATTATTAGCCTTTGAGCTCCTCCAAAGCCAAGACTTTCTTTTTCTGCCTCTAGATCTTTGTACGGTGCTTGGCACATCTGTCCTTAATTAGAACTTCTCTTTCATCCATCCACACAAGTTGAGAATTAATCATAGTTCTCTATGGTAATGATTTACCCTGTCTACAAACTAGTTCTATCACAGGACCTGAAACAAGGACTTGTCTGACTATTTTACAGTTGTTTCTTGTAAGCTATTTTGCTCTAGAATAGCATCCCAGCATTCAAGCAATACCTCAATAAAGAAAATTAAAAGGGAATAATTAGCAGAGCCAATTTCTTTAAGAAATGTACTTTTCTTTTTATTGGAAGGAGGATTAAACCTCAAATAGCCCCACCTTTGTCGCCTGCCTCTGCAGAGATAAACTTATCTCCCTTTTGGTATCTACAAGTTTTAGATGGTCTCTTTCTTATAAGCTTCACTGAAAAGTTAGCTAAGGGCTGAACCCAAGAAAAAGAAATAATGGGGAATGGGCATAGAAAAAGAAATAATGGGGAATGAGGATAGACTAATCAAATGCCCTTTTTCTTGCTAAGTCACTTTCTATTTAAAAGATTCCTAATGAAAAGTTTGAACAAATAGGATGAGGGTCAGGAATAAAAGTGGAAAGAGATTGAACCCTGAGCATCCAGAGGACTGAATGCCCGCTGAGCCCCACACTAGCCTTGTGGCATTAGATAAATCTCTTCATCTCTGTTCCTCAATTTCTTTTTCTGTAAAATGGGGTTAATGACATGTCTCTCAAAATTTTACAAGAGTGGTTATAAAAGATCAGATAAGCTAATATATGTAGAAAAATACTGAAAACTAAGGCTGTCTATAAAAAGTCAGTTATTATTTATTATAGAATAATTCCCAGTTAACTGGCTGGTAAGGAAATAGTATTGTGAAATCCATAGCTGATAATAATAAATACAATGTCCATCCTAATTTCAACTGTTCATTTTAATCTCTCCTAGTAGCTCAGAACTCCCAGATTTGAGTTTCATTTTATAATATTTCACTGGCAACATTTAGACTCTAGAAAGAGTACAAAATGATAATAAGATAAATTTCCTGGGAAAGGAGGGGGGAATAAAAAAACTGATATATACGCAGTATTTCAAAGTTGGGTTTTCTTGGCAAAGACACTAAAATAGTTTTCCATTTCCTTCTCCAGCTCATTTTACAGATGAAGAAAGAGAGGCAAACAGGGTGAAGTGACTTGTCCAGGATCATAGAGCTAGCAAGTATCTGAGGTCAGATTTGAACCAAGGCTTTCCTGATACCAAGCGTGGTGCTCTATCCACTGTGCTACCTAGTTGCCCCCCTGTAGTATAATTTTTATGCTGCCCCCTTTTTAAAGGAAAGCAATTGTGTTCACATCTACGTACAGCCATATCTCTAGAAAATAATTTAAATATGCAGAATTTGTTCAGCTCAGAGTATATTCACAATCAAGTTTGGACTCAGATAAGAGGCATATTAAAAGTAATAGAATTCTTATAGTACTTTTTACTAATTATTTACACATTAGATACATTTCTGAAAAATTATGGGCAAATAAAAAAATTTAAGTGCTTTTAAAATTGAATCAAGCTTATAATTAAAAACAGAGGCTTTTCTTTACAAAGTATATTATATTTGTTACTCTAGGCATTATAGAATGCTATAGAAACTCCTTGATGAGCTCCAGTCCCATCCATCCATCCATCCATCCATCTATCTATCTATCTATCTATCTATCTATCTATCTATCTATCTATCTATCTATCTATCTATCTATCTATCCTAACCTTCAATAATATGTATTGGTTCCAAGGCAGAAGAGCAGTAAGAGCTAAGTGACAGGGATTAATTGACTTGTCCTGGGTCCCACAGCTAGAAAATATCTGAGGCTAGATTTGAATCCAGGATCTCCTGTCTCCAGACCTGGCATTCTATCCATTGAGCTACCTCCCTGTCTCCCTCTCCCCCCACAGAGTTGTTAGTGATCACTCCTTCCACCATCCAAATTACTTTACAGATGCTTTATTTGCATATCTGTGTGCATGTCGCATCCCTCTTGAGGTCAGGTATTTTTTCCCTCTTTTATCATCAGTGCCTAGTACTATGCTTTTTATATCACTAATCATAAAAATAATAGCTATCATTATTATAGCACTGTAACATTTGCAAAATGCTTTACAAATATCATCTCAGTTTATCTTTACTATGACTCCGTAGAGGAGATATTGTTATATATTTTGCAAAACAGGAATGCAATAAATTTAACATGATAAATTCTAATCAAATAGAATTTTATAATTCTCATCAGGATTTCTCTTCCCAATTCTGTTGAATATATAGAAACTAATAACATATAATTTCATTTGTAGAGAAGTGTCATTAGCTGGTTTTGGCTAATGGTGGGTTCTAGGTCTAGGAAGAAACCATCAACCCTTCAGAGATCACTCTGGAGATTATAGTGCCTAGGCTCTGTGTCCTCTACTTCGCAAGGCCAAAAAGATTTGCATGTTGGAAAACCTCGATTAAAAGTGAATCTCCGAGCAGGAGGTGGGGGACACAGCTGCTCACACACTGGGGGAACTGATGTTTGGGCAGAGAAGGGAAGCTCACAGAAGATGGAAACATGGCCAGATGAATTTTAAGATGGTCTTACAAGCTGGAGAAAGGACCCAGAGTGAGAAAAGAACAAATTCAAATTCAGATTCATAGCAGCATTATAGGAAACACAGGACCTAAGAAACTGGAAAAAATAGAGACTGTTCTTAGATCCTTTTCCCTGCCAGTATCCTAATGATGGGGAGCGCCCTCTCCTTGGAATTGCCACTTGTTGTGATTCCTGGAATCACAAATTTAATATCAGAAGCAATTTCAGGGATCATTTAGTTGTACCTCTCATCCCTGTGTTACAGATGAGAAAACTGAATCTAAGAGGCTAAATGACTTACCCAAAGTCATACAGATAGAAAGTCGAGTTGCATTAAACTTGGCATCTAATATTCTTTTATTTTGAAAGGTTTCCAATAGATTGGGTAGCCCCTTTATTGGGGATTCATAAGAGAAGATGGACAGGGATTGCATAGGCTGAAGTCTATTAATATTTTCCTGTAACACTGGAAGAAGAAGAAGAACCTATCCATGAGATTGTGACAATCTTGATTTTTAGACACTAGGTAGGGGTTGTCTTGGGGAATGACAAATCAAATAGAACTTGGAAAAGGCTAGAAGAATGATGATTTCTGATCTTCCAGCTCCCATACTCTGTGGTGGGAATAAAGATTTAAAAACAGTTGTTGCTTTGCCAGTCTGGTAGCCTGATACCTTGGCAGGATGGGCCTATTGATTAGTTGTACTATAATATTTTTTGTTATTAAACAAAGGCTGCTTGCAGGCTTTGTCTTTTGTTCTCTGGAAAAGTGTCCTTTCTTCGTTCCTGAAGGTCACATTTGGAATTTTCATTTCATTTTTTGGAGCTTTTTTTTCCTGAATATTTAAGGCTCTTCTGTTCTCCAGCTACTAGCCCTAAAGACTCCTTTCCAGTAGTCTGACTTTGAGCCTCTTGTAATCTTCCATATAGATAAAAGCGTGAAACTGAATAAAGGGATGGGGAGGAAAATGAGGAATAGAGTAAGAAATGTAAAGACCCTGGCAAGCAGGGATTTAGATGACTTTCCCCTCTTCCATCATCTTTCCACCTTTCATCTTACCTACGTTTAAACACCTCCCCACCAACCCACACATACCTATACCCACCTCACCTTCCCCACAGAAAATCAATGCTTTTGCCTTTAAAGAGAGAGAAAGGGACCCATTTTCATTATTATTACATCTCACGAGAAGGAGATGGATTATGTGCTGTAGATTTCTGGGCCATATCTGTGCGAGCCTCCTTCCCACTCCTTTTGTCTTTGCTCTACACTGACTACAGCATTAATCTTTTTTTTTATTAACTTTTTGAGGTGTCCACTATGGGGAGAGAAGATTGTTCAAGGTCTTGTAGGCAGGAGGAGGGGAAGGGAGTTTAACCTAAGCTTGCTACTTTCTCTATTCTCAGGATCCTAGCTTTGTGGGGCTCCTCTTCCCATTTCCCTGCCATCTCAGACACAGTGTTTCCAAATTATTGTTAAGGTGGCACAAAAGGATATTTTTTGGAAGGCCATGGAGAACAAGTTGGAAGGGAGAATCTGGGAGAGAATTAAAACAAGGATTCCTGTGTCTTTTTCTAGGCAACAGAGCTCAGATCAGGACCATATCATTATCTGCAGATATAACTGAAGGACTAAACATTTAAAGGAAAATGCTTCCAGGAAAAACAAATAAACTAGACTGAGAAGTACTTATTTTTTTCCTTTTGTTTTTAGGTAGCCCTAACTATATGATTATCATGATTCTGATGACTATTATTATTTTAGCTGAACCTGATTTCATTCCCATATGGGAACTCCCAGTATGGAAATACTACCTACAAGTGCAGAATGTCCCAAAGTCTTTAGTGCAATTTTAAGCTTTAATAATTGAAAACTATACTAAGACTTTGGGGACACTGTAGAGGTAGGGACCTGAAGGATTAAGTGATTTGTCCATGGCAACAGAGATGTATGGACCAAAGACAGGACTTGAACTAAGGTCATAGAACCATAGCTTTAGAGATGAAAGGGACCACAGAGATCATCTAGTCCAACCTCTTCATTTTACAGATGAGGAAACTGAGGTTCAGTGACTTGCCCATGGTCATCTAGTTAGTAAGATTTAGAGGCTGAATTGAAACTCAGCTCAGGTCTTTTGGGGGAAATCAGGTCACATCACTGGACCTGTTTTTTGACATATAAAATGGGGCTAATAATATTTATACTGTTACCTCATCGGGCTGTGCAGAAAGTACTTTGTTCAACTATGAAATCTTATACTACTATTATGGCCTCTGTTTATGCAGTTAGGTCACCTCTCCAAACCTAAGGAGGCATTCTAAAGGGTTACTTTCTAATGGGTCCCTGACACCACTGTAACTCCTGCTGAGCTCCTCTAATTATCAAAATCCCTTCAAATCTTCCTCATTCAGTCCATCCTATGAGCTGAGAGCCTTCCACTAGGTTAAGGCTCTTAAAGTGCCATCCACAGCCCCTGTCAGAATATCCACATGGTTAAAACCATTTTCATGACAATATGAAGATGTTATTTGCATTTTCCAACTCTGCATCTGTACTAAGCTGGGTTTTCTTTATAGATTTCAACCCAAACCACACATCTCAACAGATTGAATGCAAAAGCAGATAGATACAGATATTAATTGTTAAGTCAGACATTAAAGACATTTTCAAAAATGTGTAAAACAATACAGTTCTCAGTATTTTTTTGGTTTTAGAAAAGTTATTTTCACAAAAAATATCGGTTATGTTAATATGCAATGGGTTTATTTGTTAGTTATTTTAAATGAATTAACTAAATAAGTATTTTAAACATTTACCAGTTTTCACTTCCAATTCTATAACCATTGATAAGTATTTGCTAAATATTGAGAAACCAATATAAACAAAAACTCTTCCGGATCTTCAATAATATTTTAGAGTGTAAAGCAGTGATTCCCAAAGTGGGCGCCACTGCCCCCTGGTGGGTGCTGCAGCAATCCAGGGGAACAGTGATGGCCACGGGTGCATTTATTTTTCCTATTAATTGCTATTAAAATAAAAAAAAATCAGTTTCCAGGGGGATAAGTAATATTTTTTTCTGGAAAGGAGGCAGTAGGTCAAAAAAGTTTGGGAACCACTGGTGTAAAGGGATCCTGAGACAAAAAAAAAAAATGGAAAACTTACTGCTCTAAATCCCCTGGTTGGCATGGATACCAATGGAACACATTTTTTAAAAAACCCATACCTTTTGTCTTAGAATCAATACTGTATCAATACTGTATGGTTCCAAGGAGCAGTGAGGGCTAGGTAATGGGGGTTAAGTGACTTGCCCAGGATTACAGAGCTAGAAGTGTCTGAGCCCAGAGTTGAAACTAGGATCTCCTAATTCTAGATGTGGCTCTTAAATCGCTGAGCTACTTAGCTGCCTCTGAAGCACATTTGTTAAGAATCCTGAGGCAGGCAGGTGGATAGAGAGCCAGACCTGGAGTTGGGAGTTCCTGGGTTCAAATTTGGTCTCAGATACTTCCCATTTGTGTGATCTTAGGGCAAGTCATTTAACCTCAATTGCTTAACCCTTACCACTCTGATACTCTGGTGTCACTCTAAGACAGAGAGAAAGAGTTTTAAAAAAAAAAGAAAGAAAAACTCTGGACAAAATTTCCCAAATGCATTCTAGCCTGATGACTTCTTTCTCTTCAAATCTAGGCCCAATTCACTGTTCTTCCTTTTTGTGTGTTCCTGACAAGCACTGATGAATGCAGGATGAAACATTTATTTAGCCCCAGAAATTCACAAAGACCCCTGACTAAGGACAAGAGATCTGAAATTTAGGTAGATGTAAGGAAATTATATATCCTTGAAAAACTGAAGTAAATATGGGTAATGAACTATGTTAGTTCTAGGAGAGATAAAAAGATAAAGGATACATCATTCCTACCCTTAAGGGGCTTATAATCTGACATTAATTTTGCACAAGCAGAAAAAAGGTCTGAATTCTGGGTGATCTACTGTAGAGCCTAAATAGTGATTTAATATTAAACTATTTACTTAAAAAAAAAGTTCAAAAATTGGCAAATAAAGTGACCCATTAGAACAGGTGTCAGCAACACATGGCTCTCAAGCCATATCTGGCTCCACCTCCCAACTGGCCAGTCCAGGCAGAGCCCCAGGATGTGCCCCAGGGGGGCCTTCAGTCCCCACCCCATATTCCAGCGCCTTCCACCTCCACCCTCCTCCTTCCACAGGCTTTTATGGCTCTCATGGCCAAAAAGGTTGCCGACCCTTGCATTAGAAGGATATAAAACAAAGCAGAAATAGATTAAAATGAAATTTGTTGGGATTTTTCTTTTCTTTGAAAGAAGGGAAGTTGATTAATTTTTTATTTTGCTTTAAACTCAATTCCAATCCAATTTCAGTATTTGTAAAATGGATGCTAAAAAGTTATTTAAAAGATTTCAGTTCTAGTTTTAAATATTATTAAGCTTGTACAGAAGATTATTAAAACCAATGAGGTAGTAGCTAATGAAACATTTTTAGTGGGTATATGTCTATGATGAACATAGGGGCACAGGTTGTATATGTATATTTTTATCATATTTGTAAATTTCCATCTCCCTTCTCTATTGTTCAGGCTTCCAACAGATAACAAAGAAATATTAACATTTGAAGAACAAGGAGATAGTAGCACACTTCCATGGAATCAAGTGTTCCATAAAGATTACAAAAAGTTGAAGCAGTATAGGAAAAGAGGATAACCCTCAAAGTACAGTATATCCTAGAAGACCTTGCAATCTGCTTAAGATATCGTTACAATAACAATATTGTGGGATGATCAGTTGTGATAGACTTATCTCCTCTCAGCAATACAAAGATCCAGGACAATTCTGAAGGACTTAGGACAAAGAATGCTATCCACCTCCAGAGAAAGAACTGTTGGAGTAGGAACGCTGATGAAAACATATGATTTATCACTTGTGTGTTTGGATTTATGTTTTGGGGTTTCGATTTTATAAGATTATTCATTCACAAAAATAAATTATAGATAAAATAAAAAAATATTGTCACAAGACATTAAACTGTTTTCAATTGTTTATTTGGGTTTATGTTTTTGGGTTTTGGTTTTATAATATTATTCATAAAAAATGAACAATATGGATAAAAAAAAATAAAATGTTGTTATAAGACATTAAACTATTCAACACAGCCTGCTATTACAAAGAGTCGACTAGAAATTTGCATTTGAGTTTTTCATTCATACTCAAGCAGAATCTCTTACAACTAGAATTAGAAGAACACTCTATACTAATTTTATTCTAAATAAGCAACCACATTTCGTGAGGAATGGGATGGGGGAATTTTTCAACTAGGGATTATTTTATTCATTGTATTTATGCTCCTAATTTCTAGGACAGTGCCTGGTGCATAGTAGGAGCTCTAAAAATGTTTGTTGATCAATTAAAATTATCCTTCTCCATTTATTACCTGCCTAATTGGTAAACCTCTGACCATTAGCATTTACTGTGTCTACAGGCACTACATTTTACTATTACCATTTGTTAAAAATAGGAATGTGACGTATTGACAATCAGATGAGACCCCAGATTTCCAAATAAACAAATATAATTCACTTCAGGCATTATTTTTTTTTTCTCTAAAAACCAAGGCTAATAGCAGTCTAGAGTTCTGGTTATATATGCAGAGAGCTGTTGCTGCCACCTATCGGCAAAGATTGGGAATGACCAATTAATCAGTCATTGATTTAAGTTAGGTTCCATGTTGTTAGCCTACATTTGGCAGTCAGAAGGGGTTTTCCTTGTGACCATAATAGCTGGAAATAATAAAAGTATTAAGAAAAAACCCCTGCCCTTAGAAATGCCCTCTTGAGTATCTGAAATGGATTTTAATTTTAAGAAATATTTACATTTCTATTAAGTATAAAGAAGTAGTCATTTTCAGGGAAGTGGCATAATTTGAAATCACAGGCCTCAGTTTCCAGATCTGTAGGATGGGAATAAAAATTGTATCTAACTTACAACATTGTAAGGATAAAATGAGGTTACGTTTGCAATGAGATGTATGTTAATACAAATGGTGCATAAGGGCCGCTATCTAATATTATAAAAACGAACAATTTTGAGAATTTTTATAAACTAACAAAAAATGAAATGAGCAGTGCCAAAGCCATTTATTTAATAACATGGGAAAAAACCACTTTGAAAGCTGTAAGAACTATAGTCAATATAGTGAACATTCATGATTCAAGAGGACCAATTAGGTCCATACCATCCGTTACAGAGAGGTGATGGATTTAGAGTGTGAGATGAAAAGTGAGTATTTTTGTGTCCACTGGATGAATTTGTTTTGCTCAATTATGCATATATGTTACAAGATGAACATTGTCCTCTATGAATATGGAAGAAAAATTGGGGCAAAAATGGATTCATCAGCCATGAGGAAGGAACCCATGAATAGGGAGAAAATAGGAGTCTGAGGATAGTATGTACTTTTATCAGGTAGGCCACTAGGCCAGTTGATAAAAAAATTTCCAAATTAAAAAGAAAAAAGGAAACACAAGTCAAATTCCTTCAACACTTTTCAATATAAAATACTTAAAAAAAACCCTGCCTATCACTTGTCATTAAATCTGTTTCTTCCCTATGAGGTTCCTGGAAGGAGGCACCAGCTTCTGGGGGCTGCTGACATTTGCTTATCAATATTATAATTTGCCTAACTTTCTGTTGTACTTATTGGCTTTTCAGGAGAAATGCTAACAATTTTAATTTTTCTCCCCTTTAATCACAGTCACCTCAGTGTCAAAGTTCTTGATGTTTTCTATCAAAATGATTTTTACCAAAGTAAAGTTCTCTTTTCACTGGGCAACTTCTCAACTATAAAAGAAGAACTCCCTGGGAAACTCATTGTCTTTTTAATGGCAATCATGAGAGAATCTGGGGTTGAAGAGGAAAAAGCCACCACCAGAGCCAAGAGGGTAGAGACAACGAAGGCCTTCTTCATCATGGTGCCATGTTGTGTAGGTAGGTAGAATAATGAGAGAATGAAGAAAAGTGGTTTGGAAAGCCTAGCCCTATACCTGGAATATATGCTCTTCTTGCCTCTTCCTCAAAGAATTCCTTAGTTTCTTCAAAGCTCAAACTTCACCTCTCACAAGAGGCCTTTCTTGATATGACTAGTTGCTAGTGTCTCCTTCAATAAAAGTACCAAATATTTTATTTTAATACTTGTGTGTGTAATTGTTTTCAATCTATACAGTATAAGCTCCTTGGGAGCAGGAATTATTTCATTTTTGTCTTTTTTCCCCCCATGACTCTAGCACAATGTGTGACACATAGTAGGCACTTAATGAATATTTATTGTTTGATTTATTGAATACCCTACCCCTAGAACCTTAAGGGACCCCAACCTATCAGTGTCAGTGTCAGCTGAGTGAGTCCAGAAGGAGTGATATACATATACTACTATTAAATTTAATATTATTATATTTGGCCCATTCTTATAGTCGGGATTTTTTTTAATTCTGCTAGCACATAGTGGGTATTTAATAAATGATGAGTGATTGATTGATTCATGCCTTCCCAATATGTCTTTCAATATGTGAGTTATTCCTCCCAGGTTCATGCCATTTGCAAGTTAGATAAGGATGCAATGTGTGTCTTCATATAAGTCACTGGTGAAAATGTTGAATAGAACACAGCCAACGACAATCTTTGGGCCATTCTACTTATACACTTCTTTTTGAGTGACCATCAACCTATTTACTACAACCTATTTACTACAAATACAACTTATTTACTACTACAAACAACCTATTTACTACAATTTACTACAAAATGTCATAGGATCTGTTCATTCTGCCAGCTTTATATCCAACTAACCTAGCCTTGCCTCTTTTTCTTTTCTATAAGGATAATATGACAGATTAAAAGAAGTCACGAGTTGGGAAATATACAGTAGGGACTAGGTATGGGTCATAGATTCTCTTCCTGGCTCTTCTATGTTTGTATTAAATTTTGAATGTGCAAATTGCTTCAAGTGCAATCATTTTTAGTAAGAGATTGTCTGTATACACATTAATATACTATTGATGCCTATGGGTTTTTTTTTTAGCTTTAAAAAAGTTTTTTCAATTACATATGGAAACATTTCTTAACAATTGTTATCTGACATTTTGCAGTTCAGTTTCTCCCTTTTTTTCTCTTACTCCCTGCCCCTTTCCCAGGCAATAAATAGCCTGATATAAATTATACCAGTGCTGTCATACAATACATATTTCCATATTTCTCATGGCATGATAGAAGATATATATCACACATGGAAAAAAACCTCATGAAGGATATAAAGTGAAAAATGGAATACTTTGCTCTGCCATTGGCCTCCAACAGTTCTTTCTTTGGCTGTGGACAACATTTTTCATTATAAATCCTTTGGGGTTATCTTGGAACTTTGCATTGCTGATAATAGTTTAGTCCTTTAAAATTGACCATCATACAGTATTTCTGTTACTGTATACAGTGTTCTCCTGGTTCTGTTAACTTCACTTTGCATCAATTCATATGCCTTTTGAGGTTTTTCTGAATTCACCCTTTTCATAATTTCTTATGGCACAACACCTATCCATTACAACCATATACAACAACTTGTTCTGCCATTTTTCAATTGATAGACATCCCCTCAGTTTCCAGTTCTTTGATACTTCAAAAAGAGCTGCTATGAATATTTTTGTACAAATAGATTTTTCTCTCCTATATTTGTATCAATGTCTATGTTTATTTTATTTCAAATGAATAGGTCAGCTAGGTGGCACATTGAATAGAAAGTGCCCTGACTGGAGTCATAAAGACTCATCTTTCTGAGTTCAAATATGGTCTCAGATATCTCAGCTACTGCCTAGCTGTGTGACCTAAGGCAAGTCACTTAACCATGCTTCCTCAGTTTCCTCATCAATAAAGCAAGAGGCAGAAGAAATTGGCAAATTACTGCAGTATCTTTGCTAAGAAAACCCCAAAGTGGGCTCACAAGACATTAGACACATCTGAAACAACTGAGCTGCATCAGAGTATCCCCTGACTATTAAAACCTTAGAACAGGTGAACACAAACTCTTAATTACCATTTAGAATTGTGACTGCACATTCTCTGTATAACAGGAGGATTGACTCATGGGTACCTTATTCCCAGAGCATGAAGAACAGACTCTGTCTACTGTCAGCCCCCATGGTAGAGCCTTGGAAGCCTATTACAGATTTGGTAATCTTGGGAATTTAGTAATTTTTTTGGGTAATTTTGGTAATTTGGTAATCTGTAATGGAAAAAATCAGATTAAAATATGTGTAGACACCATATTTCTTATCTGCTTACTTTATGATCAAGATGGAGCTTTTTGGATAAGTAGTGAGAGGCATATAGAACATTTCCATGGTGTATCTTAAGTCTCTTCCCTACTTGGTTGCTTTCCTTGAGGATGACATAAGGAAGGAAAGGGAGAGGGACAAGAGACCTCAGACCTTCTCCACAGAAGCCAACATGTAGCTCAGGAACACAGTCTTCTGTTCTTTGACTCAGTTTTTTATTCTTTTTTGCTTTTAGGGGATGGAGTTTTGGACTGAATTTTGACCTGACATGCTTTTAAAAGTTGGGAGAATAAGCCACCAGACTTATGGGAACTGAAGCCCATACCAGATTTTTTAAATAGCTGAGGCTGTTTAAGAGAAGTCCTGAAGGACCTGATTGACCCAACATAGCTTGTAGATTGAAGGCAACCTAGGGAGGCAGGGATATATCCACTGGCTATGCTACACCTGGAAGTGAACTTCATGGGGCAGATGCTTTGTGGCAATTGGTTTAAGTTTGAGCCAACTCTCCCCAGGAACTGAGCTGGTATAGGGGATGGCATGACCCCCTCCTCCAAATGCTGGGAGTGAAATAATTTTCAATTTCTTCTCTTGCTGTATCTTCTCAGGAAATAACCCTTTGTGAAAGATAATTTGTTTATATGATACTGGCACATGAATCATTGCTCATCAATAGGGAGAAAATAAAAGAATGGGGGATTGATCTGACTATTAGAAAAGGATACCCTAATCCCTTTGGATTCTAGTGGTACTCCTAAAGAGTAGATATAACTAGTTTTGCTTTGGGAGACGAAAGTATAAAGGCTAGAGCTGCAGGGTTGCCTAGGTGACTGAGAGGCTGCAACTTGCTAAGGGTCAACAAATCTTTGTTGCTATTTTTTTAATCCTTGTCTTTCACCTTAGAATTAATTGATTCCAAGGCAGAAGAGTGGTAAGGGCTAGGTAACAGGAGTTAAGTGATTTACACATGGTCACACAGGTAGGAAGTCTCTGAGGTCAAATTTGAACCCAGGAAATCCTGTGTCCAGGCCTAAATCTATCCACGGAGCCACCTAGCTATCTGACCTTTATGCTAATCTTAAATTTTAGTCTAAAGAGCTTAGAAGCAGGTGCACTAATTGTTCCTCTTTCCCTGACCTTTATTCTCTTCACTTTTTAGACTTTGTGATAAACTAGGATGGAAGTGCATATGTGGAGATTTTTCATTTTTTTCTCCTGAATTTTCCTGATATAGTGATAACTTTTTGAGAGTTCTCAAACAATAGTAATTGGTGTTCAAGGTTGTAATCATATAAAAATTGTTAATTAGATCCATACCACACTCTAAAGCAAACTGAAAAGTAGCTTATCTTTATTATACCATTTCTTTTTGTTTCCTTTTTTTTTCTTTTTGTCTGTTAGCCAGTCAGCTTAGCATCTGGGTTTCCTTCACTCAAGGTGCATATAGAGTAGACTTTTTTTAGTAAGGATTTTTAAAAACTATAAACACCAGAGCCATAAATGAATGCAAATATTCAAATATACAGACTAGAATAAAAATTACATGAAATCACTAATTTCCATTATTTAGGGTTTATTTTTTTTGTTAAATGCCTGTATTTACCAATGAAGCAGCAAATATCCTGGTTGTTACATTCTGAATTTTTTCTTTTTTGTGTGTATTTTTGTTTCTATTTTATTATTTACATAATGGTTATCACAGAGAATATCTCTATAGATAGAGAGATAGACATTGATATAGATGGAAATATAATTGGTTCTACTTTATTCACTTTGTATCTCTTAATGTCTTCTTATTTTATTTGAAATTTTGTTATTGTTTTTTAGTCAATTAGTCATGTCCAATTTGTGACTCCCATTTGAAGTTGTCTTGGCAAAGATTCTAGAGTAATTTTCTATTTAAGCAGGGTCCATTTTTTTTAACACTTACCTTCCATCTTGGAACAAATACTGTGTATTGGTTCCAAGGCAGAAGAGTGGTAAGGGTTAGGCAATGGGGGTTAAGTGACTTGCCCAGGGTCACACAGCTAGGAAGTGTCTGAGGCCAGATTTGATCCTGAGACCTCCTGTCTCTAGACCTGACTCTCAATCCACTGAGCTACCCAGTTGCCCCCAGAAATTGTCTTTTTTATTGAATTTTTATCCTAAGCTTTCAGTACCTGGTACGGAGTAGCTTAAATAGTTATTGCTTTGATTTGTTTCTATAGAAGATGAGCCAACTAAGTTTCATGTGTATCCAGAGCATTATAAAAGATGAATGGGGTCAAGGTAGCACAGTAGATAGAAAACCAGGACTGGAGTCGGGAGGAACCTACATTCAAATCCAGCCTCAGACACTTTCTAATTGTGTTATCCTAGGAAAGTCACTTAACCCCAATTGCCTAGCCCTTATTGCTCTTCTGCCTTGGAACTGATACTTAGAATTATTTCTGAGACAAAAAGTAAGGTTTTTTTTAAATGATCGAATGAGACAAATCACTGCCCTGGTACATTTACAAAAATTTAGTTTTGTAGGAGAGGTAACCCACATAATGATAATATAAAGGAGAATATGATCATTTCCATAGCTATGAGAATTCCAAAGGGTGGCAGTATAGAAAGAATACTGGATTTGTGGTCAGAGGTCCTTGGTTCAAATCCTGCCTCTGCTACTTATAACCTGTTAAGACTTGGGCAAACTCCTTAACAACCTTGACCTTCAGTTTCCCTCTCTTTAAAATAGTTTGGACTAAACAGTTTTAAAGCTATGGACATTTTAGCCATATTATTTAAATGAAGGAGTTATTTTTATATATCAACAAAAGGTCTCTGAATGTTATTACTTTCTAAGGGAATGTATTTTATAATTAGGCTATTAGAATTCAAGTCACCAAACTCCCTGAAACATTTTCAGAACAAGGGTGCCACTATTTCTGTGTAGTGCTGTGAATGGTGACATTGGTTATATTTGTGTGGAAATACTGTACCCTAGTGGTAAAATGTATTTCCTACAGATAAACTGTAGTTGGTGACATTGATCCATTAGACAAAGGTAGTTTTATTAGCCAAGAGTAGAAAATGAAGATTAAAAAGATCATGTCAGGGTTCATGACAAGCTATTTGATACAACTCCCATTTCTTTCTCAAATATCATAGCATTTTGCTTTTCAGAATCCTTACTTTTTTTAAACCCTTACTTAGAATCATATCTTAGTATTGATTACTAAGTGTTGGTTCCAAGACAGAAGATGGCTGTGGGCTAGGTAACTGGTATTAATGACTTGTCCAGGGTAACAGAGCTGGGAAGTGTCTGAGACCATATTTGATCTCAGGGAGATGAGTCTTCATGACCCCAGAACTGACACTCTATCCATTGTACCATTAGCTACAGCTCTCTCTCCCTTCCTCCCTCCCTCCATCCATCTCTCCCTCTTCCTCCCCCCCATCTCTGTCTCTCTGTCTCTCTCTGTCTCTCTCTGTCTCTCTCTCTCTCTTTCTTTGTCTCCCTCTCTCTCTTCCCTCTTTTTCTTTCTTTTCTTTCTCTGCATATATATGGAATATATATAAAATGATATAAAATGTTTTCTATAATTATACATACATACACACATTTATATACCATAATAATAAAATAGGATGGTAGTGGTGATTAGGATTGCTTGACCACTCTTATTTCCTCTTACCCTAATATTTATTTGTTTATTGCCCAGATGGATTTCTTATAAGAGCATTCCTTTTTCAAGCTATGATTTATTTCATTGCTATAGGGAACTCCCCATGAGTAAACTAACTAAAGACAATCAGTACTTTCTTTGTAACTTATTGTATTACAATCTCATCTCATTCCTTTATAGTAGTCACTTCTTGACTTATAGTCTTATCTCACTTCTGTGCAAAAGTCAACTCCTATCTGAGATGGGAGAGTATCATTTCGCCATTTAGGAACAGGTTGGTGCTCAAGAGTTAGATAGATGGGAGGCAGTGGGGTGGCTCAGTGAGAGCCAGACCTAGAGATGGGGGTCCTAGGTTCAAATCTGGCCTCAGACACTTCCTAGCTGTGTGTCCCTGGGCAAGTCACTTGACCCCCATTGCCTACCCTTACCACTCTTCTGCCTGGGAGCCAATACATAGTATTTATTGACTCCAAGACGGAAGGTAAGGACTTTAAAAAAAAAGAATTAGATAGATGATCCAGTGGTACAAGGATCCCAGTTGGGCAGAAATGGCTGCCTTATCATTAGTTAGAGGATCATATAGTCTTGTAACCAACAAAATATGGCATCATTATGTCCCTTTTGGCAATAGGCTTGGTCTCCAAACTCTACCGTTCATGTAACACTTCCTGGGTGTTTAGCATATGATGTTTCTCAAGAGTGTTCACATGTCCCACAAACAACTGACAATGGGGGAAGCATTGGGAAAATGACTCTGTTGGTTCTGATTCCAAAGAAGAGAGCCTTTGATCATCTAGTCCTGTGCTTTCTAGGCAACAGAAGACTTAACTCAGACCTAGAGCCCAGGAATTATTCTAGATGAGATGAATCTTTCCTGTCTCCTCACATGCTAGCCATGTAATCTATTCCTTAGAGTATTCCTTGTTACCAGATCAGTGCCTGGCAAAGTCCAGCTATGTAAGCTTCTCTCATTCTGGATGGAAGCATTGGAAAATTAAGCAAAATGTCATTTCTTAGGAGCTGAGTGAGAGCCCATTAGGGCCAACAGAAGAGGCAGGCTTCCAATGTCTGGAGCGGTGACCTCAGTCTCCGGCACAGTAGCCACCTATTTGTGAAGGGCCCTAACACAGGAGGGAACCAGACAACTGTGATTTTTAATGTGATTTTAATTTCCGTTTAGCAATAGAAGTCTCCTATGCTCTCTCAACCTTACTAGAGGGACCTTCTTGTATTATCCAATACATGACAGATAATTCTATATAAAGAGTAATTATGTGACCTTAAATCACCTGTTGAGTAGAAATTAGGCTTTAGTGAGAGGCAAACAACTGCTTTTCAAAAGTAGTATCATGAGGACAGCTGGGTAGCTCAGTGGAGTGAGAGTCAGGCCTAGAGACAGGAGGTCCTAGGTTCAAACCCGGCCTCAGCCACTTCCCAGCTGTGTGACCCTGGGCAAGTCACTTGACCCCCAATGCCCACCCTTACCAATCTTCCACCTCTGAGACAATATACCGAAGTACAAGGGTTTAAAAAAAATGTAAAAAAAAAAGTAGTATCATGAGGGGCAGCTACGTGACCCAGTGGATAGAGTACCAGGCCTAGAGTTCAGAGGACCTGGGCTCAACTCTGGCCTCAGATACTTCCTAGCTGTGTAACCCTGAACAAGTCACTTTACTCCAATTTTGTCCAGCTCTTATTGCTCTTCTGTTTTGGAACCTATGCTTGTATCAATTCTAAGACAGAAGGTAAGAGTTTAAAAAGAAGCGTAGTATAGTGAGTGGCTGCACTGCTGAACTTGGAGCTTCATGAACTTAATGATTTCTTATTCTATCCCTCTTAGCTTTGTCTTTAAATATAGACTTTTCAGGGTTACAGAGGCCCAAGGAAAGAGGCTACTCAACCCTTAAGTTCTTCCAAGGCCATTTGTCCATTTGAATTAGAGGTGGACCACAGGCAGTGATGAAAGACACAATCTCTTTAAGTAAGTGAGTGAACTTCCTGTGGGGCAGTTGCCGTCTTGAACTGGAAGAAGAAGCATCTCCTGAGACCACAGACAGATTACACTCTATATTGTCACGTGGGTAAGTTAGGCTGACTTCCTTGGCCTTGCTGGGCCAATTCTAAACTCTGCCTATCTGGCTGTTGGGCCTTGTGGCTTACAGCTTCATTATTAAGCTTTGTAACCTTCTTCTCTCTCCGTCCAGGCCTTTGGCCTGGACTAGCCTCTCTCCTTTTCTCTTTACTCCTACTTTTACCTACCGATTGTAAATAAACTCTTAAACCCGATGCTGACTTGGGTCTGATTTAATTACAGAATCAACCTAAATTGTTGATTCCTGGCGGCCACATAATTTTAATATATATTTATAAATACCTAAATTTTTCCTTCTTACATTTTGGCTTGTTCTGTGCCCACTTGAAAGAGGCAGATTTGCAGATGACTCAGAAATTGGGGGACCCTCAGTCTGCCAGGATGGGGAGTATGAGATCTTCAAACCTGAAGTCTCTAGTGAGTTTTGGGGCTCACTTCTGAGATTATGGAGAAGCAAGTGTCAGGGCTCATTCTGGACTGTGCCTGGAATCCTCTGAGTTTTCCCCACCCAGAGTATTCTCCAAAACCTGACATAGCAAGCTGGACCCTTAATTTTTTAGTATTAATTTCCTATTCCTGTCCCTCATATGGTTTGCCATATGATCTGGAAATTCAGGTAGCCCTAAGGAAATATATATTGAACTTCTTCCCAGACATAAACTGCTAGATGCCATCTGTCTTCTTCACAGGCAGCATAGGGTTTCTGCAAGAGGATCTGGTATAACAAAGCACTAATCCAACTTCTTTCATCATCGTTATTGGAGAAGAAGTATCTTTCCCTGCCTTGGGGACCCAATATTGTTTGGTGTTTATTATTGAGATAGTTTGGGTGAGGCTATGGGTTTCTATTTGGCTCTGTCCATAGTAATATGCATAAAAATCATTGAAAGAACCCATGATATGATAATACATATATAACCCAGGTCAAAGTGCTTACTATCTCCAAGGAGGGGAGGGAAGAATGGGAAGGAGACAATCTAGATCTTATAATTTTGAAAAACATACATTGAAAATTGTTATTTTATGTAATTGAGAAAATAAAATTGAATTTTAAAAAAAGAGCCCATGTTACTCTTCCTCCATGATCTGTCCTCGGTATTATCCTCTGAGTAAATCAAATGGGCTAAAGGCTGTAGAGGATGCCTCAGACTTGGATGGGAGTTGATGGCCTCCTAGTTCCTTGCGCAGTTTTTTTTAACCCTTACCTTCTGCCTTAGAATCAATACTGTGTATTGGTTTCAAGACACAAGAAAGGTAAGAGCTAGGCAATAAGGGTTAAGTGAGTTGCTCAGGGACCCAGAGCTAGTAAGTATCTGAGGCCAGAGGTGAGCCCAAGTCCTTCAAACTCCAGACTTGGCTCTCAATCCACTGAGCCACTTAGCTGTCCCTCTGTACAGTTTTACTAGCACCCTCTGTATTTTAGAAATGTAACAATTAAAAAGGCCAGTCATGAATGTTTGACAGATGAGAGATAGAGAAAATCTATGTGGTGAGTCTCTCTTCTTGCACTCCCTGGGACCAAATATTCACTGGGAGACTTTAAGGGAGTGTCACCATGAACCTGGATGACCTGGATGGTCGTGCCGCCCCACAGGAGTCGGGGGTGAGGCTTCCCCATAAGAGGAGGTATGTGGTACCCCAATCTGATCCTGAATAAAGATGGGGTTCTCAGTTAATTTCACAGCAGGTGGTCTGGCTTCAAGATGGAGGCAGCCAGACCAAGCTGTGGTTCCCCTCTCCCTTGATGTCTCTCGGGCACACTGGAATGCTATCTGACCATTGAATGGCTTTTTATTATTCTCAAATCAGGGACTGGGGAAAGAGGTGAAGGGCAGAGGGATTTGGGGGTGCCCTCTTCAATATTTCTATGGGGTCCGTCATTTGGGTGGGAACCCTAGTGGTTCCCACTCCTAAGCTTCCCCCCTCACTCCCTTCTCCTTCTATTTCTATTTTTCTGTTTCTATCCTTTTCTGTAATTGTAAGTTTTGACTGAAAAGGGTCTCTCGGTAAGGTTGGGTAATGGGAGAAGGAGACTAAGAGATTGCTCCCAAAATGGAGTCCAAACTTAGCTGACTTGATGATTGAAGTCTGGATGGGTGAGATGTGATGGAATGGCTTTGATTGGGGAATCAGGGTTTCAATTTCCAAAGAAAGATCCTCAGGAAGCCCTCAGAACTGAATCCTAGCTGGGTTGTGCTCCTCCTCCCTCTTTCTAATCCTCCACCGGAAGACCTCTCCTCTCTCCTCTTCCTTAGAGAAAATCCCCAGAATCCTCTCTGGTCTCAACTGTCAGCAACTGTTAGCAACTGCCTTCTCTGGCTCCTTTGGTCCCATCCCCCTTGCACAAATCCTATCTTACAGAAACAATACCCAATACTCCCTTTCAGGGAGGATTCCATTGCCTTCTGCTCACCTAGCAGATCAACCATCTCTGTAATGATTTTCTTTAAACCCATAGAGTCTATTATTTACCCAAACCAAAACTGTAATAACCTCCCACTCAAATTTCACCAATTCATCTTCCTGTATTTACATAGCCTGTGTGGTGGAAAGAGACCCACAGCTAAAATTTGAAGCTTTCTGGTGAGTTTCTCCTAAGAAACCAAAATCTAAATGACCCTGAATCAGGCTGGCCATAGAGTGCTGCTGTCTGTGGGAATGGGACCACATAAATCCAATTTTTCCAACTTATCTTCTTTAGGATTTTTTCCCCCTTCCTTGCAGATTCCTATCTTGGAGTAGGTTGCTATGAGAATTCATTTTTATAGGGCCAGGTGAGAGTAACTATCTGTTGCAGCCACCTAGAAAAGGGACCAAAAAATGTTCTGTCTCAAGGTTCTAATACATTTACTTTACTCTGTAAAAATAAGTTCTTACAGAATTCTGTATTCCTCTAGACTCCACTCTGGAAACCTGATAAGGAAAATCTCTATTAGACCATGTCACCAAGAGCCATTGTTCTAGTGACTCATCAGGTTTCTATTTTGAACTTCTCATGCAAATATTCTAGATTCTTGTCTAGAGAAGACCTACACATTTCCTCTTCTCTCCTAGTAGAGAATCACTCTCTCCTGAAATGCAGCAACAAAATAAATTTAGGAATATACATATACATATGTATATTTTAAATGTACATATTTTTAAAGTTTGGTGAGAGTTCCCAATTTCTTTCTCATTTGGGCTCTGATTTTCCTGTCTGATGACTCTGTTCTCAGCAGGAGCTGGGACCTCTGGATGGAAACCATAAGGTAGATTTCCTATCTGTAGCCTATCTATCTCTGTGGCCATGAGATATCCATTTACTTGTGTGATTCTTGTGACCTGGTACACTGAATTTAATCATCCCACTCTTAACCCAACTCAACCATGATGTGAGCTAAGAAGTTATATCTTATCTTTTTTTTTTAAAGATGTTAAAAATACCTCACCTTCTGTCTTGGAATTAGTACTAAGTATTGGCTCCAAAGCAGAAGAATGGTAAGGGCTAGATAATTGGGGTTAAGTGACTTGCCCAGGGTCACAGAGCTAGGAAGTATCTGAATCCAGGACCCCCCCATCTCTGAGACTAGCTATCAATCCACTGAGCCATCTAGCTGCCCCTTGGCTATGTCATATCTGATCCCAATCATGGATCCAAAAGCTAGGGACATGTGTGATACCAACACTATTAGTTTGGGTTTGATGTTGAGAAGGAATGAGGCTTTAAAAATTTTTATATAATTTTAATTTTTTCCCATGGTTACATGATTCATGTTGTCTCCCTCCCCTCTTCCCTTTTCACTTTCAGAGATGACAAGCAATCCCACTGGGTTATGCATGTATTATCACTCAATACCTATTTCCATATCATTCATTTTTGTAATAGAGTAATCTTTTAAAATCAAAACCCCAAATTAGACACCCATATAAACAAGTGATAAGTCACATGGTTTTTCTTCTGCACTTATACTCCAAAAGTTCTTTCTCTAACTATGGATAGTGTTCTTTCTCATAAATCTCTCAAAATTATCCTGGATCATTGCATTGCTTTTAGTAGCAAACTCTATTGCATATGATCGTCCCATAATGTTTTAGTTACTGCGTACAAAGTTCTCCTGGTTCTTCTCATTTCACTCCGCATCAGTTCATGGAGGTCTTTCCAGTTCTCATAGAATATACTACAATTTGTTCAGTCATTCCCCAACCAAGGGACAGCTCCAGAATGAGACACTTTTAAGTCCTTGCATAATTAACAGAAGGAAATTTACTTTGCCCTAACACATAGTAAATCTATGGAACAAAGATACAGTGACATTTTATATATATATATATATATATGTGTGTGTGTGTGTGTGTGTGTGTGTGTGTGTGTGTGTGTGTGTGTGTGTGTGTATGCAGCTCCCTTTGTCTCCATACAGAAATGCATCTGTTCATCAGGGCAGAATGATGATTCACGTTGTCTTCAATAATCTGTCAGATTGGAAAAGTTCCAACTCATGTGGGTGGGACTTTTCATTCCCTTAATGTTACCTGGAAGCTGTGTCAAGAGAGGCAGGGGTGAAGCAGGTCCCAGTAGTAGCTTTGTTGCTAATTCCTCCTGCAGGAAGAGGGGAAGCCTCGCCATATCATATCAATAGTTCATTGATGAACTATAAATGATAGTGGTGATTTGGCAGTCCATGTAACAGAAAATGCACAAGATGTTCCTTTTTCAAACAAACAAAGAAGCTATATGATTATTTTTCCACCTGCTCTTTGAAGTAGGTCCATTTTTAATGTCATTTAATGAATTTGATGTACAAATTATTGTATCGCGTATCATTGTCTGTTAAAACTACATTTTTAAGACTTTGCCAAAATAAGTCTTCAGCCCTTGGATTATCAGGCCACTTGAGAACAGAGCTTTTACAAATTCTCCTCCTCAGTCTCAGATACTGAGAATGCTGTAACACTGGCTCCAGGAGGATAAATATGATCACATCCATGTTCTCATCCATAAGTCTCTGCAATGCTAAGTAAAAAGCAGTTTTAAAATTCCAGTTTTTTGCATATTTTTTGGTTAAGACAAATATTGTCTTTTTGCTCTGATTAATACTCTGTATGAGATTATCAATAATAGCTATTCCTGGATCCCAATCCCTCTCTTCTAGACAAAGGAGAACCTTCTTTTCTTCATTTTCTTCTAGTTGAAATCGGAGCCCATTTATTACCCAGTCAGTAACACAAGTATCTTTGGTATCATAAGCAACAAAAGCATCATAGAATGCTTGGGATGTAGAAAGAGACTTATAACCTTTTATTTTTGCTGAGCACAAGTGATAAATATACCATATGTCCCAATAGAAAAAATGATGAAAAGTGGCCATTACCATAGTGGTCACTGTAATAATGAATGAAAAGAAAAAAGAGATGAAGGCAATAAGATCTGAAACACAGGTTGTCAACTCCAGTTCCATAATGCTTTTACCTGTGTGGTCTCCAGGGGTAGAACAAATGACATCTACCAGTCTAGGAATTGTGACATTAAGGTTTTCATCTATCCATTTACGAAAATCTCCCATTTCACAGATGCAATCAAAAGGATTCCCTTTTAGGTTCAAAATCTTAAGATTATTTGAGGTCTTCATGTGAAATGTTGACTTGTTGATCATTTTTATGTGGTTAAAACTTAAATCAAGGTGGTAAATATTCTTAGCTTTAGAAAGTAAGCCATCAGGGAGGTGTGAAATCATGTTTTTCCCCAGCAACAGAATCTGCACTGAAGATTCATACAGATCAGGGTTGATGGTGAAGAGTGAATTAGAGCGTAGGTCAAGCAGTGTGAGGTTCTGAAAATACTGCAGTGATATCCAGTTGAAGACCCTCAGGTGGTTATTGTTTAGCCTCAGCTCCACAAGGCTTTGGGGTAGATAATCGAATGCTGCATTTGGTATTGTGTGAAGCCTGTTGAAGGATAGGTCAAGTCGAGTCAAGTGGGAGAGGTTGGTAAAAATCTTAATGTATCTATTATCTTCCTCACTCCACATGATGTCTAGGCGGTTGCCTTTGAAAACTAATTCTTCCAGGGAGTTGCTTTCCAACTGATGCTCCGTTAAGGTAAAAATGTCATTTTGGCTTAAGTTTAAAACTTTGAGGTGGGCTAAATTTTGAATAAACCCCAGTCGGTGTGTTACCCCTGCTATTTGAAAGTAATGTTCATTATGACTGAGGTCTAATACCTCCAACTCCTGTAATTCTTGAAAAGCATGGTCACTATCGAAGTCCAACTTATTATGAGTCAAGTCCAAATATTTGATGTGAGGCATAGATAAAAATTCACTGCCATTTAAAACTTGTGCATTACCATTAAAAGATAAGTTCAGACAGACTACATCATTGAAACTCTCAAATTGTAAGGAGTTAATAAAAAACATACTATTTAAGCTGAGATCTAAGGCTTTACCATAAGCTGAACACTCAGGCTTTATCAAAGGATGAGTAAGATGATAAAAGTTTCCATGTGGGTCTATCATTCCATGAACTAATGGTTCATTATCAGTATCTATTGAGCGTGGATGAATCACATGATTAGAGAATGACAGATATCTACCTGTTACTGGGGGTGATATTCTGTTTTCTGACAAATAAATCACGGTCAAATTACTAAAGTCTTTAAATAATGTGAAATTAATACGACTGATGAAGTTAACACCCAAGTTGATAATCTGTAATTTTGGAAGCTTCATTAAGGACTGAAAATCCTTTTTCCTGAGTTCTTGGAACACATAACCTCTGAAATGTAATATTTTGAGAGAGTACAGCTTGGAGAAGTTACTAGAAAGAGTAATATAGAATGGATAATTATTTTTGAGATAGTTGTAAGATAGGTCAAGAATTTCTAAATTCGTCAATTTTGTTAAAAATTCCCCAGTGGCAATTTCTTGTACTAAGTAATTAAATTCAAGAAGTAATACTTTTAGTTTTGTCATATTGCTGAACCAAGAGGCATGAATGCTTCTGAGGGAAGTGCTGGAGAGATTCAAATAGGTTAGTTGGGCCAGATTCTGAAAAGCATCAGGATGTATCTGGATTGAAGCACCATTTTCACAAGGCACACATGGGAATGGGGAATTGAAACACCTTGGACAGTTCCCACTGAGATCTAGAACCGTTAAATTTTCCAGACCTTTAAAATCATCTCGACTGACATTTTTGATCTTATTATTGCTGAGGTAAAGTTCTTTGAGAGATGGAGGAAGCTTGGTGGGCACATGGAAAAGGTTATTGAAAGATAATGATAACACAGTCAAATTGGTAAGATGTGCAAAGGCCCCATCCTCTATGGAAACATTCCTTTCACATCCATTGCCATAAAAACAATTCCAACCCAAATAGAGAATTCTCAAGTGAGTAAGTCCTAAAGTGCTTTCTTTGCTTATGGAGAAAATGTTGTTTAGTACAAGGCTCAATGTTGTTAAGGAGGGTGGCAAACCAACAGGTATTTTCTGTAACTGGTTTTCTTCCAGTAATAATTCCTTTAGATTTTTCAAGTTAAAGAAGGCCCCATCTGTAATGTTCATTGTTCTTATGTTGGCTCTATTTTCTACCTGGGAATCCACATTGCTGTTTAAGTTTATCTTAGTAAGATTGAGCAATCCTGCAAATGACTTATTTGTTATTTCCATGATGTAATTGAAAGAAAGATCTACTTCTGTCACATCCTTGAATATCATAGGAACATAGCGAAGTCGACAAACGTGGCAGTCGACAAAAACAAAAGAGTTGTTCTTTCTGAAACTGCAGGGATAACCCCTGGAACTAACTGTATCATCCAGGAATTCAGGACTGCAAGCAACCAGAAGACTCAAACAGGCGAAACTTAAAGATTGAAGAATCATGATTACCTGAGGGGAAAAAAATGTCAAAGGGGTTTTAAAACAAGGGCTTTGCTTTTCTTTCTTTTTTAAATGGGGATGTGTGTGTGTCAGGGAAAAGGAAGGCGATCAGATAGATTTTTAACTAAAAAAATGAAGTTAAGCTTAAAAATGAAATTAAATTTTGTTTTTAAAAATAGCAGATTAGTGAAATTATTGGTTGTGATTAAATAGTGTTGGAGTGGGTGATACAGTGCATAGAGCACTGGGCTTTGAATCAGAAAGTCACATTTTCTTGAGTTCAAATGTGGTTTCAGATACTTGGTAGCTGTGTGTCCCTGGGCAAGTCACTTAATCTTGTTTGTTTCAGCTTCCTAATCTCTAAAATGAGGAAGAAGAAAATGGTAGACCACTCCATTATCTTTGCCAAGAAACCCTCAAATGGGTTCATGACTGAAAAATCTCCTACGCAAACAACACTTTGCTCACAGAGGAAATGTTATTTAATACAAGGCTCAGTGTTGCTAAGGAGGCTGGCAGACCAATAGGTATTTTCTGTAACTGGTTGTCTTCTGGTCCTTTGGATTTTTACAGTTAAAGAAGGCCCCATCAGTAATGTTCATTCTTATTCTGATGTCAACTACATCAATATTATTGACATTTGCATTGCCAAACACTTTATATTTATTATTTCATTGGATCCTCACAACTCTGGGAAGTAGGTACCATTATTATTTCCATTTTACGAATGAGGAAACTGAGGCAAATAGAAGTTAAGTGACTTGCCCGGGGTCATGTAGCCAGTAAGTGTCAGGCTGAATTTGACCTCAGGTTTTTCTAGATCCAGGCTCAACTGACTGCTCCAAACTAATAGTATCTAGCATTCACATAGTACTTACTTTGTGCTAGGCACTGTGCTAAGCCCTCTAGTCTCCAAGTTTCCAATAGATTTGCCTCCATCAAGCAAGGCACTATTTCTTATTTTTATCTTTTCCAGAAAGGTCATCACCATCAGGAAGATATATGTATGTACGGTGGAGGAGGGATAAGGATAGAGCAAAGGAGTTGATGGACCCTTATGTTGGTATCCATGCAGTGGTGTCAAGAGAGTTAGTGGGAGTCCATCAGAATGTTGCATAGAGATAAATGGGCAAGAGACGTGAATAGGCAATTTTCAGATAAAGAAATCAAAACTATCAATAAGCACATGAGAAAGTGTTCTAAATCTCTAATAATTAGAGAAATGCAAATCAAAACAACTCTGAGGTATCACCCTCACACCTAGCAGATTGGCTAAAATGAAAGAAGGGGAGAGTAATGAATGCTGGAGGGGATGTGGCAAAATTGGGACATTAATGCATTGCTGGTGGAGTTGTGAACTGATCCAACCATTCTGGATGGCAATTTGGAACTATGCTCAAAGGGCTATAAAAGAATGCCTGCCCTTTGATCCAGCCATACCATTGTGGGGTTGTGCCCCAAAGAGATCATAGATAAACAGACTTGTACGAAAATATTTATAGTCGCACTTTTTGTGGTGGCAAAAAACTGGAAAATGAGGGTATGTCCTTCAATTGGGGAATGGCTTAATAAAATGTTGTATATGCTGGTGATGGAATATTATTGTGCTTAAAGGAATAATAAACTGGAGGAATTCCATGTGAACTGGAAAGACCTCCAGGAACTGATGCAGAGCGAAAGGAGCAGAGCCAGAAGAACATTGTACACAGAGACCTATACACTGTGGTAAAATAGAATGTAATGGACTTCTGTACTAGCAACAATGCAATGACCCAGGACAATTCTGAGGGACTTATGGAAAAGGACGCTACCCACATTCAGAGGAAGAATTACAAGAGTAGAAACAGAAGAAAAGCAACTGCTTGAACACATAGGTTGAGGTGGACATGATTGGGGATGTAGACTCGAAACTACCACACCAACACAACTATCAACAATTTGGAAATAGGTCTTGATCAATGACACATGTTAAAACCAGTAGAAATGCATATCAGCCATGGGAGGGAAGGAGGTCGGGGGGTGAAGGGGAAAGTAAGAGCATAAATCATGTAACCATGTTAACTTTTCTAAAATATAAATATTAATAAATGTTAAAAAAAAGAATGTTGCATAGATTCCTCATGGTGGATTTACTGAGGACACAGACAAGAGTTGTGTGGAATAAGAAGGTATATACATGGATTGTGCACTGGAAAGACAATGAAGAGTTCACAAATTCATAGAAATAGGAAACTATCCAGAGACATTAAATTTTTTTCCTGGGGAAAGAAGCTTAAAAAACAAAACAGGGCAAAACCTAACCAGTTGTTTGATTGCTTATTGGAACCTTCTTTCCAATCAGTGTGGAATTATGTAGTTGTGAGAAGGCTTAGGTTTGATGGTGGTGACATTTTGGAATCGGGGAAAACGGGCAGCTTGAAATTTCATTGGAAGTCTTGCCAAGAGAACAAAGCCTAACTGAACAATGCAACAGTAGAATGAACATTGGATTTGGAAGTAGAGGACCTGGTTCAAAACATGGCATTGATTCTTACTTATTGCCTGTGTGACCTTGGATTAGTGGCTCGGCTGATTTCTTTGTCTTTCCACTTCCTCATCTGTAAAAAGAGGGCCTTGAACTAAACAATCCCTAACATCCCTTATTGATCTTAATTTATAATCCTTTCATCCATCATCCTGGAAATTGTATTGTTTTAAAGATTGCACAAACAGGAAAGGTTCAGAGTTGCTTACCGCTTCTGAGGACAATTTTTGTTCTCGCCTTGGATTCAAATCCCAGCTCTGTCACTTTAACAGCTGTTTGAGGGTGGGCAAGTCACTCCACACCTGTGAGTTCACCTTTCTTTATCTATGTAATGAGAAAGTTGGAATAGATCACCTCTTAGACTGTCCCAATTTGAAATCCTTTGATTCCTGGGTCTGTGGTGTTTTAAACACACACACACAAACACATACACACACACACACACACACACACACACACACACACACACACACACCTTCAAGGGGGTAGCTAGGTGGTTCAGTGGATTGAGTCAGCTCTAGAGACAAGAGGTCCTGGGTTCAAATATGGCCTCAGACACAAAACCCTGGGCAAGTCACTTAACCCCCATTGCCTAGCCCTTACTACTCTTCTGTCTTGGAACCAGTACACAGTATTGATTTTAAAACAGAAGGTAAGGGTTTTAAAAAAAACAACACCTTCAGACTTATGACAAAGAATGTTTTCCATCTCTCCAACAGAGAAAGAACTGATGGAATTGGAATACAGATCAAAACATACTATTTTTCACTTTAGTTTATTTGGGTTTTTATTTGGAGTTTTGGTTTTATGTGAATATTCTCTTACAAAAATGAACAATATGGAAATGTTTTTCATAATAATTAATGTGTAACCCAGATCAGATTGCTTACCATCCCCCCTTGCATAAATCCCATCCTTACACCAGGAAGGGGAGGAAAGGAAGAGAGACAATTTGGATCATATGGCTTCAGAAAGCTTATATAGAAAATTATTACATGTAATTGGTAAAATAAAATGTCTTTAACGATACACTTCAAACAAAGAGAACAATAATTAGTTTGATTTAGCAGTCACTTGCTTCAGAGTAGGTTGTTTTTCTGAACAGAAGTAAGAATTTAATGATTATAATAACAGCTAGCATTTATATAGTACCTACTATGTGCCACTGGGCTAAGTACCCTCCAAATGTTATTTCATTTGATCTTCAAAATAACCCTGGGAAGAGGTGCTATTATTCCCTCCATTTTGCTGCTGAAGAAAGAAGGTAGAATAGGGAAGAAAAAGAATCTTTTTTGGCTACCTGTAATAGTGTTTTTCTGTGCTAATAAAAGGGCAGTTGTCTATTCATTTTCATACTTCATATCCTTAAACAACAACAAATTGACTTTAGACAGATCTGCATATAGCCAGATTTCTAAAATACAATTAAAGTACAGAGAATTTGACTAATCCAAGGAAAAATATAATTTCTACATGATACTTATTTACTGATTTATTCCAGAAAACTATAAAACTTAAATTTTAAATTGTGTTTGTACTCTTTTAAAAGAAAGCTATATAGGAATAGAAGGGCCTTTCCTAAAAATAATAAACAGTATATATTTAAAACCATCAGCAAGTATCATCTGCTATAGGGATAAACTAGAAGCCTTCCCAATAAGATCAGGAGTGAAACAAGGATGTTCATTATTACCTCTATAATTTAACATTATTCTAGAAACACTAGCAGTAGCAATCAGAGAAGAAAAATAAATTGAAGGTATTAAAATAGGCAATGAGGAGACTAAACTATCACTCTCTGCAGATGATATGATGGTCTACTTAAAAAATCCTAGAGAATCAACTAAGAAGCTTAGTAGAAATAATCAACAACTTTAGCAAAGTTGCAGGATACAAACACATAAATCATCAGCATTTCTATATATTTCCAACACATCTCAGCAGCTAGTGTTAGAAAGAGAAGTTCCACTTAAAATCACCTTTGCCAGTGATGGGCAAACTTTTTAAAGAGGGGGCCAAAGGAAAGGAATTGCTCATCTGTCAGTCTGTTTCTAAGTCAACTCTTTCGAAGTTTCATTGTATTGTATCCTGCTCATTGTATTCGTCAGATTAGGAATAATGTCTTGCAGCCAGATAGAACATTTCAGGGGGCTGCCTCTGGCCCGAGGGCCATAGCTTGCCCATCACTGCCCTAGACAATATAAAATATTTAAGAATCGATTTGCCAAGACAAACACAGGAATTATATGGATACAACTGCAAAACCCTTTCCACACAATTAAAACTAGATCTAAACAATTGGAAAAACATTAATTGCTCATGGGTAGAATGAGCCAACATAATAAAAATGACAATCCTACCCAAATTAATTTACTTATTCAGTGCCATACCTGTCACACTACCAAGAAACTTTTTTTACTGAATTAGAAAAAATTATAACAAAGTTCATTTGGAAGAATAAAGATCAAGAATATCAAGGGAAATAATGAAAAAAATGTGAAGAAAGGTGGCCTAGCAGTACCAGATCTTAAACATCAAAACAATATGGTACTGGTTAAGAGACAGAAGGGAGGTTCAATGGAATAGACTTGGGGTAAATGACCTCGGCAAGACAGTGTACGATAAACACAAAGATCCCAGCTTTGGGGACAAAACCCCACTATTTGACAAAAACTGCTGGGAAAATTGGAAAACAGTATGGTTTAGATCAACATCTCACACCCTACAACAAGATAAATTCAGAATGAGTGAATGACAAATATAAAGAAGGAAACTATAAGTAAATTAGGTGAACATAGACTAGTATACCTATCAGATCTATGGGAAAGGAAAGATTTTAAGACCAAGCAAGAGATAGAGAATATTACAAAATGTAAAATGAATAATTTTGACTACATTAAACTAAAATTTTTTTGTACAGACAAAACCAATGCCACCAAAATTAGAAGGGAAGCAACAAATTGGGAAAAAATCTTTATAACAAAAACCTCTAACAAAGGTCTAATTACTCAAATACATAAGGAGTTAAATCAATTGTACAAAAAAAGCCATTCCCTAATTAATAAATGGGCAAGAGACATGAAGAGGCAATTTTCAGATAAAGAAATAAAAACTATCAATAAGCACATGAGAAAGTGCTCTAATTTTTTTTTAATTAGAGAAATGCAAATCAAAACAACCTCACACCTAGCAGATTGGCTAATATGACAGCAAAGGAAAGTAATAAATGTTGGAGGGGATGTGATAAAATTGGGACTTTAATGCATTGCTGGTAGAGTTGTGAATTGATCCAACCACTCTGGATGGAAATTTGGAATTATGCCGAAAGGACTTTAAAAGACGGCCTGCCCTTTGATCCAGCTGTACCACTGCTGAGTTTATTCCCCAAAGAGATAATAAGGAAAAAGACATGTACAAAAATATTTATAGCTATGCTTTTTGTGGTGGCAAAAAACTGGAAAATGGGGGGATGTCCATTGATTGGGGAATGGTTGAACAAATTGTGGTACCTGATGGTGATGGAATACTACTGTGCTAAAAGAAATAACAGACTGGAGGAATTTCATATGAACTGGAATGACCTCTAGGAATTGATACAGAGTGAAAGGAGCAGAACCAGGAGAAGCTTATACACAGAGATGGATACAACTGTGGCACAATTTGAACATAATGGACTTCTCTACTAGCAGCAATGTAATGATCTATGACAATTCTGAAGGACTTATAAGAAATAATGCTCTCCACACTCAGAGAAAGAACTGTGGGAGTAGAAACACAGAAGAAAAACAACTGCTTGATCACATGGTTCGATGGGGATATGATTGGGGATGTAGACTCTAAATGAGCACCCTAGTGCAAATCAGTAATAAGGAAATAGGTCTTGATCAATGACACATGTAAAACCAGTGGGATTGTGCATTGGCTATGAGAGGGGGGTGGGAGGTGGGGAGGGAAAGAACATGAATCATGTAACCATGGAAAAAACATTCTAAATAAATAAATAGACTTTCAAAAAAAGAAAGCTATATAAAAATAAATTTATGCAAGTAGGCTTAAATGACAACTCAGTGCCTCGAATAGTGCCTTGCACAGGGTAGGTCCCTAAAAAGTGTTCGTTGAAATGAGCAATTAAACTTCCTTATGTCTGTGAACTCAAACATTTAATTTATATTATGTATATAATATAGATTACGTAAATATATATTATGTAGGTGTCATTCTGGATACTGGACTCCTGGTAATTTTTTTAAACTTATAAATGGATTTTAAAAAGTGAAATCATATCGGGGAGAATTTTGCCATGAGTGGTCAACACGGAGTGTTTTGAATTTCTATCATTGCCAAGTGATTATATTTCATGCTGAAAAGACAGGCTAATCTGCCTCCTCAAAAAGAAAAATTAAGGCTATCTTCATCTTCACCTCCTGGCTTTCTAGGCTTCCTTCAAATGCCAAATAAAATTCCTTTTACAGAAACCCTTTCCTGATTCCCCTTAATTCTAGTGCCTTCCCTGTATTGATCATTTCTAATTTATCTTTTATGTAACATATTTGTAAATATTTATTTGCATGTTGTCTCTCCCATTAGACCATGAATACCTGGAGTACAGGAACTGTCTTTGACCTTTCTAATCCCAAAACTTTACCACAGAATTTTCTTGGTACATGGTAGGTATTATTGACTAACTGACCCACACATGACATGAGGCAGTAGAGAAAGCTAATCACAAAATTAATTGACTTACTATAGGCTTCTTACCTTCTCATGAAACAGGAACCTATATGTAACTAATTCACAAATATTATCTGTTTAATTCTGATGGCCTTTTAGCTTTTGGTTGATAGAATGCATTAGGAATTCCACTCTTCTCTCTCATCTCTTGTTCAATCAGTTACCGAGCTTTTGTTTCCTCTCTTAAAAAAACAAACTAACCAACTTTAGGGGGCAGCTGGGTAGCTCAGTGGATTGAGAGTCAGGCCTAGAGATGGGAAGTCCTAGGTTCAAATCCAACCGCAGACACTTCCCAGCTGTGTGACCCTGGGCAAGTCACTTGACCCCCATTGCCCATCCTTACCACTCTTCCATTAAGGAGCCAATACACAGAAATTAAGGGTTTAAAAAAAACTTTATTGGAAAAAATTAGTTTATGATTTTGTTCCATTCTTACTTTTATATAAAGCTAAAGAAGAAAACACTGTCTACTTTTATGACTATAAAGCAAGTTCCTTGAATATTACCAACAATATGACCCTTACTGTGAAATCAATCCAGTCACCAAAACTATTCTTTTACTCTCCAATCAAGTTCAAACAACCACTATGTTGTTTGATTCTTTCCTTTTTGTGATTATCTTCCATTTTGTAAGTCAGGCCACGCTTTATTGTAAAATCATATGATTATGGGGAAGTAAGATATTGAGACAGTTCTGAGAAACTACGGTAATAGTGTTTGACCACAAAATGTTCCATACATCTTGGGTAATGGGGACTGACCACCAAATGTTTTGTATATCTCGTAGTATGTTTTTGTAATAGCTACATAATGCTATAGGATGTTCTGGAAAGAATCACAAAATTTCTAAAACTCTGGCCAACCAGAAAAGAGAGATGTTTATGTTATTCAAGACTATGTAAGTTGATTGGTTGCTCATTATTGATTATAAGAAAGCTTTCTTAACTGCCAAATAATATCCTTGCGTCCACTGAGGGACCATGGATCTGATTTGTTGTGCAATTGCAAACCTTGCTAACAAACCGATATGCTCTGATTTATTGTCTCAATTCTAATTGCCTCAGACATTAGGCAAGCCAAGCAGGAGATCCAGAAAAGGACCCTGGCCCCTGAGATAGCCTTTTAGAAGAATTCCCTAGAGTGCACTGAAGAACTTCTCTCTGGAAGACTGCCTCAGAGGTCAGACCTTCATCTTGACTATGATTTCAGTTTTCTGGGCTAAGGTAAGCCCTGGGCAAGGAGAATTCCTTCTATAGGTAAGAGAATTCATCGGTTCTGTAGGTAGAGAGGAATCCCTTCTATACATAGGGGAACCTTTCCTAGGAATTCTTTAAAGAAATGTTGTTTTGTCTTTTTTTTTCCAGAGGACTAATGACATCAGGGAGGTGAATCGGATTTAAGTGAGGCACAGTGGCACAAGGTCATCAGCCTCTCTATGTCTTCCAGAGTCATCAAAATCCAGGGGCAAGACAAAATTCAGGACAATTGATGATGGTTGAGGATGCAGTGGATGTCCTTGGTGTCTTCAAGGTCTGATCAAGTTCTAAGTGGTCCACAGTCCCTGTTTTAGGCACTTTCATGACTGCTGGAACAACTTGTTCTCAATCACCTATTCCACCAATAGAAGTCTTCACATGCTTGGGTAGATGTACCTCTAACTCACCAATGAGTTTGATGCCTGTCAAGCCTCTCAACGTTGTATAGCCTGTTTGCAAAGATAGTTTTACTGAGATGTGGCTACTGTGAATGCTACAGTTTCTTGGAGCCAAAGAAAGATGCTTAAGGGACTAATGGGATCCATTAGTAGCATACTGAAAGGAATTCCCTCAGGGAAAAATTTTCATATCCTAGAATCAGGGAAAGCTACCAATTTGACTAAGAACAACAAAAAGAGGACACTTCTAAATTGTGTGAAAAGTGATCTAAAACTGCAAGGGGTTCAAGTGATAATTATTCTGGCCTAAATTTGGCACTTTTGATTATTATATATTAAAAAATTGAGATTGACCATTGAACCACAATACCATCAAATGAATTATATTGATTTCTTGAAATATGCTTTTTAAAGGGTCATATTCTCTGGCCCCTTAAAAGAACCTTCTACTATTTGTCACATTAAAGGTTTTGAGACTGATTTTGAGGGAAGTGTACATACTCACTTTTGATGAAAACTTTAGATAGGTGATAAGGAGGAAAAATTTTGCTGGCAAGAACATCTATGTGTCTATCTTATCATATCTTACCAACTTTTTCTTATGTCCTGATCAGCCAATGGAAAAGGAATATATTTTTCTGAGGAACTTTCAAGGCCTCCAAAAAGAATGTCTCTCTCTTTTTTCTCTCTGCCTTTCTGACTTGACTAAGCTGAAAGGTAGACAAGAGGCTCAGAGAGGGAGGAAATGAATCTGTTTCCAGTCTGCAGGAATTTATGGCATTGTAATCTAATTAGAATTGAATTTGTGACTGAAATGTAAACTTTCTAGTGTACATTTACAAATTTTACACCTGCTGAAATATTAACAAATTGGTCTTAAGAATAAAACTTTGTGAAAGTGTTGGTACAAGGGAGCAAGATGACTTCACTGATTAAAACCCAAAGTTCCAAAGTAAATGAGTATAGTTTGTTTCAGGAGAAATCAAAAGGAGAAGAAAAACGAATTTGTTAGCTTTTTTTTTGACTGTAAAAAGAGAGGTTTGTTTAAATCAGAGGGCAACCTGTAAAGTAAGTAAAATTTAATGTATTTTCTTCTATGAACAACATTATTTAGGTAAAGTAGAAGCAAAGTCACCTAAAGAAATAGGAATGGATTAGGCAATTGTAAGTTTTTAAGAACCCCAAAAGAGGTAACAAATATTGTAATTAATTAGTGATATATAATAAAAAAAACTTGTGCTAGATTGTAAGGAAAAATTGTAAAGTAAAAATAGGGTAATCTGGGGTAGAGTAGGAATAAAAGGTTTTAGAGTAAATTTTAGAAAAGGACATTTGAGGAAGGTTTTTGGTCCTATGGAAATAAGAAGGATTTGATAAACTTTTAGAGAAATGACTGTTAGAAATTTCAGACAGAATAGTGTTCTATCAAGTTCTAATACTTGCCAAATGGAAACTCTTAGAAGTAAAAGTTTGGGAGGGCATGCTAACACTGTGTTTTTGAAAGGGCAAATCTCAACTCTTAGGCCTCCCAAGAACCAAGGCAGGAGGATAGAAATGAGAAACTGAGGGTTTCCTGTGGTTAAAATTACAGAGAATAATAAATGTGGGGATTTGGGAGGGAAGAAGGGGAATACGTCTTTATCCACCTCTGAAACCATTTAGAGGGACTATATTAAGAAAACAAAAGGAAATTATTTAGTTCATTGGTGATTTTGAGGTAA
Organism: Gracilinanus agilis; assembly: GCF_016433145.1. NCBI lineage: Eukaryota > Metazoa > Chordata > Mammalia > Didelphimorphia > Didelphidae > Gracilinanus > Gracilinanus agilis. The sequence continues at coordinate 460,185,852 of NC_058132.1, forward strand.
AAAAAGTGGGCCCCCAAAATTTGAAATTTTAACAGTAAATATGGCCTTTGGGGAAACAGGTTTTAAAATCACTATTTGAGATTATAAACCCAAACTTGATTTGATTGAAATTTTGTCCTGAAATTAAATACTGTGATCTTGTTTAAAGCAAGATATGTTTTTCTATTGGTTAAATTGACAATTGCACCCACCTCCCAGAGTATTCAAAAGTATCATATAATTGTGAAATGCTTAATATAGTGCCTAGCTTGTGCAAATGGTAAACAATGCAATATTCAGTCCTTTAGGAATTTAGTTAGGCAATATATTTCTTTGATAATGCTCTGCTGCTTAAAGAGTGCTTTTCTAAATTGACATTGACTTCATTATCATCTGACTTTTTAAGATTAGTGTTCATTTATTTCATTCTTTCCTTCAAATTTAAGTCTCATAGAGGGAAAATTTTCAGCGTTACTACCTACAACCACCCTGTAATATGAGTTAGCAAATTATTATGCTGATACATTTAAGAAATTCAAATAATAACAGAGAAATAAAAATATTAGATGTTTTAAAGTATAATAGAATGCAGGACTCTGAAACATTTTAAATTATGGTTTAACAACCAGAAAAGCATGTTAAAAGCATTCTATATAAAAAAAAGCATGATAAAAATTTTAGAAAACCTTAACATATTTAATGAAGCATATTTTGTGTTAAAATAAATAATGAAAATAATGACTTACAATTTGGAGAAAAGAGTAGCAAAATCCTCTAAAGTTATTCTCATCTATGAAGTGTTTCCTGCTTTGGCCAGGTCATAAGATCTGATTAGCTCTGCTGACCACATGTTGTGAAACTTTGAAGTACTAATTTAGAGCCTCTCTCAGCCCAAGAGGGGAAATTTGCATATCTGTTTATAGTAAAAAGAATGAGTTTCATCTAGGATTATTTGAGCCTCATTATGAAATCTTATCTGTTAATAAATAGATATAATTTCAATATTTACTTATATGTGTAAAAACTCCAGAATGTAGTTTTAAATTTATAAATGAAATATCCTTATATTTATTCATTGGTAACTGTCATGGCAATAACCTAGCCTTAAGCCATGATTAGTGAACCTTTATAATCTCATGGATTTGTAATTTGATATTATTCTAAGTTTTTATTTCAGGTATGATCAAAATTGTCAAGCCAATAAATAGTCCATCATTCAGGGGAATGCATGTGTAGTCCAATGGGAAAGGAGTCTGAGAACTATGAATGTCTATGCCAGGGAAAAATTATAGGAATGACCTTGATCTAGGCAAAGGTAAGATCCTATTGACTCAGTTTCCCCCTTGTGCTATTTTCTTTTTTGAATAGAAAATTTTCCCACCTGATTATTGGAGTGTTAACTATGACTCTTGCCTGGGATCAAATAAAGATAAGGGAATTTTCCTTCTGTCATGGCTTATGTCAAGTCAGTCTGTATCTTTAAAAGGACAATCTTGATATCACCATAACCATGCACCTCCTTTTTTTCCTTTCATAGAAATGTCTGTAAACAGCATAGGCGATTAGTGAAATTATTATTGTTGCAATAATAATTTATCAATTAATGTACTAATACTAAAACATTTGAGTTACTATAATAGGATGCTAGTATGAAAGATCTTCCTGTTCAATTTTTATTTGTAATCAATTCAACTAAAAGTGAATTGAACTTTAATTTCAATCCAACTGAAAATTTAATTAGAAAATTTAAATTTGAAAATTAAGCTTTAAAATCAATTCAACTTCAAAGTATTCTTGAGTTTACCATCCCCTTGCTAATATAATCTTATATATACATGATGATATGGGAATAAAATCCTCATAAAAGGGTAATTATACTTTTTTCCTCTTGAAGTAGTGTTTGATCGCCTTCCCATAAAATCTATGCATCATTGTTAAGAGGAGCTACATTGGTTGCTTTTACATAAAAGATTTGCAAAATAAAGGAACTTCATGAAGTCTGGACTTTGAGACTATACACTTCCACCCTATTCAACTTCCATTCTAGAGATAACACTTACATCAAGAACTTTTAGTGGAACAATGGAACTCATCCCACCTGGGAGCATCAATTCCAGGTGTTTCTGACTACCCCAACTGGATTTGCAATTGGAGAAAAAAGATTTTTAGGTATACTATGCCATGTGCCAAAACAATGTATCTGAAAATGTTTTTGTTTTTCTACTTTCATCCAATGTTTATACTTCCGCAGATAATTTTTTGGAATGAAAAGTGTTGTTATGAGAAAATGAGTACTTTTTTTTTTACATTATCACTTGTTTTATGCCTACTCTTCTTGGAGTCACCAGACTAGTTTGGTATAAGTGAGATTGCTTATTTATCCCCTCTAGCAATCATTCTATAGGACTGATGGAGAAACATTTCACTGGGAATTTAGGAGTAGGCTGGCAATAGTACTGAAAGAGAGAAGTATTGATAGATTAGTAACCCTGTAAAAGAGATGGGAGAAGGGGCAAAGTTCATCTGGTCCCAATTTCCATATTTTAGAGTTACTGCATTGGAAAAAGCAACTAGAAGTTTCTCCCTTAGAGAAGGTGGCCCAGCCCACAAGTGAGTCTTATCAACTCCCTCCAAAATGAGGCAGATTCTTTAGTGCATAAGTCTTATCATATGATCTTAGACCTTATGACAGCTTCACAAGAGGGACCTGAATTTAATTGTTCCTATATTAGCCAATCAAGAGAAATTGGAGCAAGGCTCCACAAAATTCATTAGTTATAGGGGCAGCTAGGTGGTTCAGTGGAGAGAGAGCCAGACCTAGAAACAAAAAGTCCTGGATCCAAATCTGGTCCCAGAAACTTCCTAGCTCTGTGACCCTTGTTTGGGCAAAACACTTAATCCCAATTCACTAGCCCTTACTGCTCTTCTGCTTTGCAACCAATACTTAGTATTCATTCTAAGATAGAAGTAAGGGTTAAAAAAATTCAATAGGCTATAGTAGAAACTCATTTCCCTAATTAAAATACCCTATGGTGGAATTCCTTTTCCAGGGTTTCTTGACTATTCTCTTAGTTACAAGATGGTGGCTTATTGATTACTATAATCAAATGGTCTATTACTATCCTAGCCCTCACAACTGTTTTAGACTTTTTGTTAGACATTGTATTACTTATACTAAAGCCTGTTGAAAAGTGATTCCTAATGATCTGATTATCATCAAATGGCATTAGATAAGTGATCCATGGGGAAAGAGGGTATTTGTGGAATACAAAACTAACTCCACATTGTTTGTTTTTTTCCATTTTGTGAACTAGGTGTTACTTTATTGTAAAATATGATTATGGGAAATTAAGATTTAATTTTTATTTTTTATTCAGCCTCTCCCTCTACTCCCCTTACCATAGAAGGCCTTATCTGGTAAAGTATTTAGATTATGTCTTGTGTATTTCCACTTCTCAATTCATTCCCTAAAGGTGAATATTCACAAGTTATTCTTCAAATATGTATATAATATATATATACATGTATATATAATCTATAGCTGCATACAATATTTTCTTGGTTCTACTTGTTTCACTCTTCATTATCTGCCTTCTTGTATTTCTGGTTTTATTACTTCAATCAGTGTTTGGGCAGCTTCTAGAACATGAAGAGCCCTTGGTATTTGTCCATCCTTCAGCCATCATGGCCCAAGCTAAGGGAGATTTTCCAAGTATTTCCAGTTTGATATTTACAATATCTCTCATTTTTAGCTGCTTCACCTATAGCATCACTACCCTAGTCTAGGCTCCCATCTCCTCTTCCCTGGATTATCATAATAGTCTCCTAATTCATCTTCCAGTTTCAGGTCTCTCCTTTCTCATATTCATGCTCCACATAGCTACCAAATTAATACTCATAGAATATGTATCAGGCCAAGTCATGTTCCTGTTCAACAAATATCTGCGATTCACTATTGCTCATTGGATAAAATAAAAGCTCTTTAGCCTATTTGTTATTTAAAGCTCTTCATAATCTGGCTTCAACCAAATTTTCCAGATTAATTTCTTATTATATTCAGCTTTATATTCCAAACTTCATATTCTGGCTTAATCAATCAATAAACATTTATTTATTTATTCATCTTAGAAGATTTTAATGACTCATATCTTCCTTTTTTGTGGTGATACCTGACCTTCTTTTGTTCCCTTTACATGGACAGGATACACCTTTTTATTCAGTTTTGAGCTGGAAGGAAATTTAGACATTAAGACAAACCTCAGTTATTTAACTCGAAGAAGATAGGTAACAAGTCCAAAGTCATACAATTGGTCAGTGGTAAATGCAATAGGGGAAGACAATACATATACAGAGTAGCGGCTGAGATGAGTAACAGCATTTTGGTTTGGAAAGTTGAAGTTCATTTGAACTATTGGGGAGTAGACTGATACATATTTCCGGGAGTAATGTAAGTATTATTTTGATTCTAGACCAGAAATGGAAAGAGGGATACTATAAGATGTTTAAGGAAGCGTGGTAGCTGGTGAGGAGAAGACTGGTGAGTGAAGAGAATATCTCCAGACACGTAGTAACAACAAAAGGAAACTCATGAGAAACTACAAAATTAATGTAGAGAACTTCTATAGGACTTGTAAGAAGAATCTGAGGAATACTAAGAGCCAGAATGATCTAGGTAAATACCAAAGATCAGAGAATAACTAACATTTATTAAGCACCTACTGTGTACCAGGAAATTATGCTAAGCACTGGAGATACAAAAATGCAAAAGATAGTCCTTGGGGAAGATAACAGGCAAACAAATATATACAAGCAAGCCATCCGCAGGATATAGAGGAAATAATAAAGAGGATACTCCAGAATTAAGATGGTTGAGGAAGATTTAGGGCATCTGGATGGCATAGTAGATTGAGTGCCAAACCTAAAGTCAGGAAGACTCATTTTCTTGAGTTCAAATCTAACCTCAGATACTAACTGTGTGACCCTGAGTAAGTCACCTCACCCTGTTTGCCTCAGTCTCCTTATCTGTAAAATGAACTGGAGAAGTAAATGGCAAATTATTCTAGTCTCTTTGCCAAGAAAACCCCAAATGGAGTCATGAAGAGTCAGACATGATAGAGAAATGACTGACCAACAATAAGAAGAAGGAAGTCTTATGATAAAATATGAGATTCAAGTTGTACTGGTATGCCTTGAAATTGATATTCCTATTCTTGTCTCTTGCCTTTAGGTAGGCTTTCTTCCATATCTGGTTTTATTCCTTCTCATCTTTGCCTCTTAGACTCCCTGGCTAAAAATCTGGAATTCAGCTCAGTTGTTACCTTCTGCATGACTCCTTTCCTGATTCATTAGAAACAGCATCCTTTCCTTCCTCTATTCATTTATGGACATATTGTATATTATTAATAAAATGTAAATACCTTAAAGGCAAGAATTACTTATTTTTGTCTTTGTATTCATTACCCCTTTTGGGGTTTTCTTGGCAAAGATACTAGAGTGGTTTTGTTATTTCCTTTTCTTGCTCATTTTATAGATGAGGAAACAGAGGCAAAATTAAATGATTTGCCCAGGGTCACAAAGCTAATAAGTGTCTTCAAACAATTTATTTTCTTAATTCAAAAAGTTATCCTGAAATTTTTTTTCTCAAACAATTTTAAATTTTGGATTTTATGACAATTATACACTGCCTAGCATATGTAATAACTACATATTAATGTTGGTTCAATTGAATTGTGTGGGAGGGAAAAGGAAAACCAGAAAGGAAGGACACAGAATACATAGAGACTTTGCCAAAAGTGTAATGCTTTGCCATAGGATATTGTGGAGTTTCCTATCCTGGATATCTTTAAGCAGAAGTGGGATTACTCAGGTAAGGTTTGAATTTGATAAATAAATAAGGTATCCAGGTTTTGGGCCTGAAGACAGGAAGGCCTGATATCTAATCTGACCTCAGATACTTCCTAGCTATGTGACCCTGGGCAGGTCACTTAACCCAGTTTACCTCAATTTACTCATCTTTAAAATGGTAGAAAAATGGCATCTTCCTCCCAGAGCTCTTATGAAGACCAAATGTGGTATTTGTAAAGCTCTTAGCACAGTGCCTGACACATAGCACACTTAATAAAAGTATGTTTCTTTTTTTTCCTTCATTTCCTCCCTCTGGTCTCTCTCCTTTCCTTCTTTCAATTCTTCCCTCACTGCATTTTTTCACTCCTGTTCTGTTCCTTCCTCCCTCCATTCCTTCCTTCCTTCTTTCCTTCCTTCCTTCCTTCCTTCCTTCCTTCCTTCCTTCCTTCCTTCCTTCCTTCCTTCCTTCCTTCCTTCCTTCCTTCCTTCCTCCTCTTTCCTTCCTTTCTTCCTTCTCTAAGATTCTGTGATTCTGAATGGCTCACTGGGATTCTTTTAGCTGTAAATTTTTAATTTTATAAAGACTGTTCCAGGAAAGAGACAGCACCACCAAGAAATCCCTTTTGTCCCAATATGTTCCAGAAGGAAGCCTTATAAATCACTAGTGTCCTTATATATCGGCTAAAGAAGCATAAATTTTCATAACTAAACATTTCAAAGATTTGTTTTAACATGTTAGGGACTATTTTCATATGTAGAGAGGAAAACATGTTTTTTTTGGGAAATGATAATGCATACAAAGGAAGAAAACCCTATAACTTTCTTAAAAACATATTTTTTATAGTTGCTACTAGTTACAAACATAATTATTTCCCAATTTGGATTATCTTTTTTTTTCTTTTTTCTTTCTGTCTTTTTTCTTCAACAATTTCCATAGCAATTCTTAGAGAGTCTGGTTTATTGGCTAAAGAGCTAGCTTTAGTGTCAGGAAGACACATTTTCCAGTCCCCCTCTCTCCCAAATGCTCTTCAGCAATCCTAAGACTATATTTATAAAAGAATAGTCAATCTTTATTGGGACCTATGATAAGCCTGATTAGCCAAGAAGTAGCATAAAACATCACTTTATAAATATTTACTTGTTTGGTCCTCACAATCACCCTGTGATATAGGACTTTTTATACATGAAGAAACAACCTAAGGAAAATTAAGTGACCTGCCCAACATGACACAACTAGTATCTGAGGTGAGATTGGAATTCAGTTTTTCCTGATTCTATACCTAGCTTTTTATCTACTGTGTCGTGATATGTCCCAATATGATATCAAATGAAAGTCTGTCTCCTTTTCTCTCTTGCCATTCCCCCTTTCACTGCTGCCCAACTGAATGTTTAGGCATCCCCTAGTTACAGATGGTTACTATAACCCCTAATGTGCAAATTTTTCTCATGGAACATTTATATGTTTTATAGATTATTGAAGATTCTAGGGGGCATGAGATCTGTCTGGCCACTTGGATGCTGGAACTTATTAGTGTGAGTTCCAGAAGAGATAAATAAAAGAAGGGGTGGGTGCCAGTAGAGTATAAAAATCAAGCTTTATATGGTACTAAAAACAATGGAAATTTGGCTATTAGCTTATTTGATCAGCAAGAGATAATATGGAGAAATGGAGAAATTTCTAGACTTGGAGTCATGAAGAGAAGTTGCAGAAAAGTTGTCATAGTGGAAGGAGTATTTACACCTGGGATTCCTTATTCTGATGAAATAATAATCTGAACCTCTCCCCATCTCCCTGATAATAGGTTTCAAAGAAGAGTGCACTATATGTGTTATCTGCATATATTGATTAAATCAACCAGATAATTTCTGGGTTTTCACTTCATTCTACAAAGATATTCATCTCAAGAGTACAGCTTAAAGCACATTGGTTTTAAAATTAGTGTACTAAATGAAGACTTTAAGATCATCTGAAAACTAAAATATATCACAAAGTTTTACTAATCGCTGATTCAGAATCATTGTACTCATTCATTTGAATCTGAAATATTTTAAAAATATTTTTATTATCCTCAAATTCATAGTTTAAACATGTGTTTTTTAAAATTAAATAGTTCTCACTTGATTTCAAGTTCCCTGTTAAAATATGTACTTATAGCCTTTCCCCCCAACTTTCTGAAGTGGTCTTGAAATACCATTTATCTATAATGAAATTTTGCTTACTATGTATTCTGACCTTAAAGAGAAAAGAAAGAAATCTCAAAATCAGAAATAATTATAGTTATCAACACCATATTTGTGTCATAAAAAGAATTTGGAATTCTTCACCTATTTTCCAAAGTAATTTATTTTGTATTGAATTAATTGTTCTTTAAATGTTTGGTAGAATTCACTTGTGAATCCATCTGGGCCTGGGGCTTTTTTCCTTAGGAAATTCATTGATGTCTTGTTTAATTTCTTTTTTTTTTTTTTGAGATAAAGTTGTTTAAGTATTCTATTTCCTTTTCTATCAGAAAGAACTTTAGAATTCAGCTAGCAGCAGGTAGCTAGGTGGCTCAGTGGATTCAGAGCCAGAGTCGGGAGATCCCAGGTTCAGATCTGACCTTAGACACTTCCTAGCTATGTGATCCTGGGCAAGTCCCTTAACCCCCATTGCCAAGCTCTTCTGTCTTAGAACCAATACATAGGATTGATTCTAAAATGGAAGGTACGGGTTTAAAAAAAAGTCAGCTAGTCCTACCCAGAACTGCTCAAGAAAACCATTTACAATATACCCAATAATTGATCAGCCAGCCTTTTTTGAAGATGCCTGGTGATATAGAATATACTACTTCCAATTCTACATCTGACTAGATGTCAGATTAGAAAATTTTTTCTTGCCTCAATTCTAAATCTACCTTTTCCTACCTCCCCTTCCCCATTGTTTTTAGTTCTGCCTTGTAGGGCCAAGAACAGGTCTAATCCCTCTAACATGAGATAGTTCTTCAAGTATTCCCAGTTCACTCATACAGTGTTATCAAGAATGTTGCTGTCTTCTTGATTAAATAGACATGATTATCAGCATTTTCAGTTTCAAAATTTAGTCTCAAGTTCCTGTGAGCTGACATCACAAAATAAAGAAAATATTTTAGCAGAACTTATGATAGGTGTAGAATTTGAACTGAGATCTTCCTAGTTCTTCCTAACACCCTTATGATAGACAGTTCATGTGTCTAAGCAATCACTATGATCTTCAAGATAGTTTGCATTATGACAATCATATTTTCATTCAACACAATATCACATTGTCAAATGTTGAAATAAAAAGACTTACTATGTGTTTTTTTTCCCCATCGATGTTCTTTGCATATTTTCATGCCCCTGGAGATTGTGGATGAGGATCGTGAAGGTGCAGGGACATAGAGAAAGTAAACCAAGAACTTCCTGAAATTAGCCTATTTGCAGAATCTGCTTTGTCATTTGCAGAAGTTTATAAGGGAAGAAGAGAAGTGAAGGTTACTTAACTGTCATAAAAAAATCTAAAAAAGAAATCTAAAAATTGAAACTGCAAGAAGGACTAGATTTTAAAATTATTTAAATTACTCCCCTCCCCAGAATTTGCTCTGATTAGAACTGTAATAATAATAATTTTTAAAAAGATAGTGAATATAATTTTTAAAATATATAAATGAGATTGAAAATACCTTTTATAAGAAAATTTAAAGAGGAAATGGGGCATTGAATGTCCTGCTACTGTGGTTCTGTGGCCTAATCACCAACATCTGAATCAGTCAATGAGTTTTAATGATCCAAACCACTGGCTTGTGGAGTGAGCATGGAGAGGTCATGTTGTTTCTCCATGCTTGTTTTTCTCAGCTATAAAATGAAGAAAATAAATAACCCTGACTTCCCAACAGTCTGCTAAGAAATGAGTCATAAAAAAAAAAGCAATTTCCAAGTTCCCTGCAGTTGAAGCATATGTTGATAACTGTCAGGACTGTAAGAAAAGTAGAACCTAGGTAGCCCCATCTCTAGTTTAAACAACACAGTGTTTGTTCATCTTGGTATAATAAATTATGGCATGCCAGGATTAGGAAGCGACTCAGGTTATAAATGTCTGCTTTTAACTATTTTTTTAACCATGGGAAAGGCATAAGAGTTTAACATTTATTTCCCTTCATTACAACCAAATACGATAAAATTAATCTTTAATGACTGGTTTATTTTCATTCACTGATGCAGAAGACACCCAATCTGGAAACTGTGTCCAATAGGTTAATCAGTAACATGGCAGCATGTTACAGTAGAAAGAATTTGTGAATTTGTGGGCCAGTGTTCAAATCTTCCCCTTATATGGATACAAGCAAGTCATATAATCTCCTTCAGCCTCTGTTTCCTTATCTGTAAAATTAGGGAGTTGGATTTAGATGGCTTCTGACATCTCTTCTAGCTCCAGGGCTATGGTTTATGCATATCAGCAAGTCATCTTTATGACTTAAAGTCTTAGACATTGAGAAAAGCATTGAGAAAGTCTAAGAGAGTGGTCCTGTGTACTGGGTGTGTGTGAAAGAAGGAACAACTAGCCTTGGAGAGGGTACCAAGAGATATTGGTACTTTATTTTTTATTTTTTTAAACCCTAATATCTTTTATATATATCCTTCTTATTAATTTTATTTGTTACAGGGCTAGGTAATGGGGGTTAAGTGACTTGCCCAGGTTCACACAGCTAGGAAATGTCTGAGGCCAGATTCGAGATATTGGTACTTTAAAGCTAGATTTCAATAAGTGTCAGAAGATAGAAGGAATCTGAGAGGATAAGATCTAGGATGAATGGGAACTTAACAATGGAGGAAAGTTCTAGTGTTCACAATGGATGATAAGATGGAGGAGAAGTAGGGCTGAGTTTATTATTGGTGTTTGGGGAGGTACAACATCAACCAACTGCCCTCACTGCCCATCCTTGCAATCAATTTACACTGATCTTCACTGTTTTGTGTAGAACAGATCATCAGACTGGTTGATATGGTGAGGGAAACTGTGATCTGGGGCAAAGGTATGCCCCAAGAGAAGGATATGACAGCTGTAACCATGGTTCCTGGTTTCCCAGTGATCTGATTAGGGATTGGGTTGGTCAGGCAGCAAATACTACTTAGGGTGGGGGTAGAGAATAGAAGAAAAATGTTTGTCCTCTTCCCTTCCCCCAGTTCCTGGGAAAAAGTGCTAACTTCCCCAATCTAAGTTTTGACTGCCCTACCCTTAACACTGCTAGGTCCTTGTTCTTCCTAATTTTTAATTTTTTTTCTTTAGTCTTCTTCACAGTAGTAATGTACTTTAAAATATATTTTTATTGTCATGCAAAACACACTTCCATATTGGTCATTGTTGTTAGAGCACATTCATACATAGCCAAAACCCCCAAATAAAACTAAAGATACACTGATGTGAAAGAAGACTCCAACAGTTCTTTCTCTGGCTATGGTGTATTAATGGCCCAAATGGTAACTCTCTCTTCCCTCTGTTAAAAATATGGAGGCACCAGGGCTTGTGGAGCCACTAATACGAGGGTAACTTGAAGGGGTTTTCATCCAGATGGTGGATGACCAGGGAAAGCGTGCCAACCCTCAAAGGTTAGAGGGAAGCCTTCCACACAAGATGAGGTATGTGGTGACTCAGTACAATCTTGCCCAGAATCAGGATCCACACAAGCCTCCCTCTTGACCAGTTGTCGGCACCAAGAGGGGTGGGGTCTGGCTCAAAGATGGATTCAGTCAGGCAAAGCAGTGGGACCCCCTTCCCCTCTTATTTCTCAATAATCCTGGAACACTATCTGACTGCTTAAAGTATTTGTTAAGAATATCAGGGTGATTGATAAGTGTGGTGGTCAGAAGAAATAGGTCACCCTAAATGTCTACCCCAAGGTCCATCACTTTGGGGAGCCAATTCAGTCTCTGACCCAAAGCTTCTCCTTCCCTTCCTTCTATTGTTATATCTAATCTATAAGCTATAATTATAATTCTGTTGGAAAAGGGTCTATCTGTAAGGCAAGGGATAGGATGAGGTGTTTGGGGGATCTGATCCCAGATAGAGTCCAGAATCTCCAGTGGACAGGATGATTTCATCTTGGTCGTGGGAATATGTCCACTGACAGAGAACAGGGTATCAAGATTCAACTCCAGCTGGGGAAATCCACAGGCTCACCTTTGGTTGGATCAGCGCCTGCTTGCCACTTCCACTTTCCTTGAACTCCCTAAACCGAAGGCTAGTTCCTCAGGAATCCTTCCCACAATTCCCTGCTGTCTTCAACTGCTGTTCTTATCTCATGCTCCTCTCATGCAACATTTCCCCCCCAAAATTCTTTCCTTTACTCTTCATCCTTACAATGGATAGCATTTCCCATCATAAGTCTTTCAGGATTGTCCCAAATCATTGCATTGCTAAGAGTAGCCAAGTTTCCACAGATAATCATGGCACAACATTATGCACTTTAAAAATGTCTATTCTGTATACACCAGTTTTCATCAGGAATGTAGAATTTCAGATGCTTCTAGGCACATTGAGAGCAAATTTAGGAATTTACTAGGAGGTATGTAATTAAATGGTTTTGGGAAGTAATGCTCTGAATAGATTATAAGTCCTTTAGAAACTGGAAAGATATTTGAAAGTATTTTCTCCCTCTTTGGGGCTTGTGGATACTTCTAGGGCAATCTTTTGAGCTTGGTGTGTCAAAATTCGCCAAAAAAAGAGCATAACTCGGAAGGTGTGTCACTTTGAGAAAAAAAGCCATAATTTTGCTATATTATATTTAAGCTATAAGCTTAAATAACAAAAATGTATAATTGTAATATATAGCTGTATTTAATAAACCAAAATAGGTAAATGAATATAGGTAGAATTGTCATCTATAGTGCACAGAATGTCTACACTACACGATAGCAAATGTTTCATCCTCGGCATGTGGCCCCATACTTCTCTGTATGTCATCGAAAATGGCTACGTGTGTCAGTGCTGACATGCATGTCATAGGTTTGCCATCACCATTCTAGGTAAAGGACTTCTCTGTTTCCATAAAGAACAGAAGGAAAAAGAAAAAGAAGAATGATTTGTACATTCTCCATTCCCTGACAAAGGTCTGAGGAACTTTTTTCTATAGATTTATGGCAGTTTGATTATACTTAATGCCTACGAAGCTTTGGAAATAGTAGATAAGAGGGAAAAACTGAAGGTATAGGTAATTAAAAAAAACAAAAGGAAACTGCTGAACATGATGTGAGAGCTTGTGGGAATCTCCGTTGGGAAGCCTGTGTATTCTTTCTCTCTCACTACTTAGGCAGTTCCATGAGACCCAGGCTATTTCTGCTCCCATTCCCACTGCAGGTGTGAAGAGGGCAGAGGATGCATACTAAACGCCCTTGAAAAGTTCTGGGGACCAGAGATGGCGATCACCTAGTGTTATATGGAGATGGAAAGCATGGAATCCCTGCAAAGATACAGAGACAGCCTCACCCAGAATTCCAGGGGACCCCCCTGGAGAACTTTGGATGAGGGGGCAGTTGAGAGGAATTGGCAGTTACTTTGTGGAGGTTGAAGTGAGCAGACACCCTGCTTACTACTCCACACTTGGGGGTTCACTTGAGAGGCCATAGTGGCATAGCCAGTGTGGTTACTACTTAAGGATTAGCCTGTTTAATAGGGTTAGTCTTTATCAACTTCATTACAACAAATATTTAGTGATTAGAGAGTAAAGATATTCATTAATAGCAAGAGAGCCAGTTTTAATTGTCTCTTCCCCTCCTGTGAAGGGGGGAAGGGTAGTTTCAACCTAACAGTTCAGGGTCACCTTTCATTATCCTAAAACCCTCATTAACTCTCTAGTTTACCTTGTTATTTCCTAATATAATCTTTACCTTCAATATCTGTGCCTGGTAATTATTTGGGGGAATACTCACAACTCAGCCTGGACATCTAATTTGAATCCTGTCTTCAGCCAGGAAACTCTGTCCTCAACAGTTATATAGCTAGCTTCTACTTACTCATCTAACTGACTTGTGAGGAATATAAATTAAAGAAAAGGAACATCATTGGGGTTTCAGCCATAACAGAAACTTACCAGAAGAATCTCATTCCTGTCTCCATACCCAACTGAAACCAGCAATTGTTTAGGGGGGAGGGGTTTGAGATCCAGGAGTGTCTAACCCCTTCCTTCCTCACTGAAGCCTGTCAATCTGTGGCTCTTGACTTGAAGCTCTATTTGGCCCTGACACATTTATCTGTTTCTCCAAGTTATCTGTTATCATCATCATAACACCTAGATAAGAGATCAGTGCTAGATGCAATATGCCTGTAGAGCTTTGTCTCAGAGATGACGAGCAGAAGTGCTATAAGCAAATTAGATACTGACCGTACTTAGAGGTTTTGCTAGAAGAAAATAGTGGTGAACAACTCATTGGTTCCTATTAGGAGCAACAATGGCTGAGAACTAAACTTTTTTTTTTTTTGATTCAAGGTGGAAGTGGGAGGAGCAGAGTATTGACCTCCTCACAAACAAGACTGGCCTAAAACTAAAAACTTGGCTGGCCTAAGGAGAATGCATATTGAGAATGAGAAGGAGGGGGCTTGCTAAAACAGATGCTTCTAGATTGTCATTATTTGCTTCCCTACTCAAAAGGGGCAGCTGGGTGGCTCAGTGGATTAAAAGCCAGGCCTAGAGACTGGAGGTCCTAGGTTCAAGTCCGGCCTCGGACACTTCCAGCTGTGTGACCTTGGGCAAGTCACTTGACCCCTATCACCCACCCTTACCACTCCTGGGTTAAGGACCGTCCCTAGCCCGGATGAAAAAGGAGGAGGGTTGGGCGTGGGGCTAGCAACCCCACCCTGTAAAAACTACATCTGCTAAAGAAACTGCAACCTAAAGTAGGGGCAGCTGGGCTAGCTCAGTGGATTGAGAGCCAGGCCTAGAGACGAAAGGTCCTAGGTTCAAATCTGGGCTCAGACACTTCCCAGCTGGGTGACACTGAGCGACCCATTGCCTACTGGTTGTGGCCCTATGCTCCTAGAATGGAGTCCCAGGATAAAAAAAAAAACAAAAACTCAAATGCACAAATCTCATCAATTTTACTTTTTTTTTCTCTTGAGAAAATAAAATGCTTCTATTTGTACTGCATACTTTGTAAACTCTTGAGAGCTATATAAATATGAATTACCATCAGGCTATCATTTATATTTCACATACTACAGAAAGGTGGCTTATTGTAGAAAAAACAGAAATTCCAATTTAACACTAAATAGCATTCCTTATTAGCTATATTTCCAAACCAGTCTAATAAAAAACAAAAATGACAGATTAAAAAAAATCTGTATCTAAAGTTATAGTTAAGACTTAGTAAATAAGAATGTTCAAAAAATTACACCAAGACACAAAATTTTAAAAGATGATTGACTTCACAATTCTGGAGTTCTTTCCAATGATGCAGGTCAAATAAAATCAAGCCTATTCATCCTATGCAACTCTTATCTATATTCTCTAAAAATTCACCACTGAGAGTCTATTCAGCATGCTGGCATCTTTCCTCCAATAGTTAAATGGCATACTGGATTGAGTGTTGGGCCTGGAGTCAGGAAAACCTGAACTCAAATCTGACCTCAGACACTTACTTGCTGCATGACCTTGGGTTAAGTGATCCTCTGTTTGCCTCAGTTTCCCCATCTGTAATAATAACAGCACCTAACTCATAAGGTTGTTATGAGCATCAATTAAGATAATATTTTTAAAGGGCTTGGCACATAATAAGTGTAATATAAATATTTCTTTTTTTCTTTTTTTTTACTTTTTCATTTTTTATTGGCATGCAAAACACCTCCATATTGGTCCTTATAAGAGCACACATACATGACCAAAACTCCAGAATAAAACCAAAGATACACAGATGTGAAAGATGACTCCAATAGTTCTTTCTCTGGAGGTGGATAGCATTCCCCATCATAAATGTCAGGATTGTCCCAGATAATTGCATTGCTGCATTTTCTTTTTTCTTGAGAAAAATCCCAATGGTATTCCTAGCAGAGCACTCTGACCATCTACTGTTATATTAAAAGGAGGCTACTACTATCTATTAGATGGAGATGGAGATGGAGTACAGAGAGAGGATAGGATGACACCTCTCTCCTATATAACAGTTGCCCAGGCAGGATCCTTTAGGTCAATGTATGTTATCCCTTCAGGACCCACCTGGGGTTAATTGATATTAATTATTGGGCTCTTCAGCTGGATAACATTGTAATCTGACTGCATGACTCCTTCCCAAATAAACTTTGAATAATCAATTCAGGAAGGTACTTTAAAACTTTGAATATATTTGGCAAAGAAGGATAATGGTATGGGATAGAGGTATTGGAGACCCTAAATTAAATGATAGTAATGAATCTTTAAACTGCAGGCAAATGAAGGAATCAAGATGATAGCTTCTCTCTGGTACAGCCTGGCCAGGGCCACACCAGAGCAGGCAAACTGCTGTAAAAACTTTCAGCTTCTTCTTCAAATTCTTTTCCCTTCACTGAACTTCTTTTCCCTTCTCTCTCCCTTCCCTGAGACAACATACAATTTGGTATTGGATATACCTGTGCTGTTATATAAACATTTCCATACTTTTCATGTTGTAGAAGACACATAAAAAATGAAGAAAATAAAGTGGAAAATGGTATGCTTAAATTTTCAGACCCTATCAGTTCTTCCTTTGAAGGCCAATAGCATTTTTCATCATGAACCCTTTGGGATTGTCTTTGATCATTGTATTGCTGAGAATAGCTAAGTCATTCACAGTAGTCTGTTATACAGTGTTGCTGTTACTAGGCTTAATGTTCTCCTGGTTCTGCTCACTTCACTCTATTTCAGTTCATGCAAGTCTTTCCAGGTTTTTCTGAAATCCTCCTGCTTATCATTTCTTATAGCAAAATAATATTTCATTAAAATTATATACCACAACTGGTTCAGTCATTCCTTAACTGATGATCATTCCTTTAATTCCGATTCTTTGCCACCACAAAAAGAGCTGTTATAAATATTTTGGTACAAGTAGGTCCTTTTCCCTCTCTTCCCCCTCTCCCCCCTATTTCTTTGGAATTCAGACCCAGTAGTGGTACCGCTGGGGCAATTGGTATGTACAGTTTTGTGGCTTTTTGGGCATAGTTCCAAATTGCCCTCCAGAATGGGCACTCCAGAATGGTTGGATTTGTTCACACCTATACCAACTGTATTAGTGTCCTAATTTTCCCACATTCCCTTCAAAATTTATTTCCTTTTTAGTCATATTGGCCAATCTGACTATAGATAGCTTTAATAAGCAGTTTTGATTGTAATGTAGTCAAACTATGCCAATTCCCTCACAAGAAGGAAGAAGAAAGGCAGACAGAAATAATCAATTGATGAATTAATTACTTAGCAAGTATTTTTAAAATGTCTTCTCTGCACAGGCATTTCACTAGGTGTTGAAGACACCAAGGAAAAAGTAAAGTAGACCCTCCTCTCAAAAAGCTAACACTAACAAACTGAGATAATGTGAGTATATTTCTATTAGTACCTATCTGTCCCTTATATCCGTCTCTAATACTTGAAGGAATAAAATCTTCCATTTCTTAGTTAAAATCCACCAATGCTTCCATTTATTCTCTCTCTCTTTGCCAGGAAGCAATGGAACCAGATGCCATGAACTTAGTTTTTTTTTGGGGGGGGAATGGGGATGGGAAGGGTTAAAGCTTCAAGGAGACTGCTGCTCCCTCTTCTTTCACCCTCCTCAGGAGATTTCTTCCTTTTTAAAAAATATTTATTTATTTATTTAGAATATTTTTTCCATGGTTCCATGATTCATGATTTTTCCCATCCCTCTTCCCTCCCCTCTCCTTGAGCTGACAAGTAATTTCACTGGGTTATACATGTATCATTGTTCAAAACTCAGGAGATTTCTTAATTCTCCTTCACTTTCTGCCATCAAAATAATATTATATGCATATTTGAAAGAGTTGTTATTTCTCCCAGTAACCTTAATTCTGGCTTTTGATTCATCCAGCCTGTTGTTTGGTATAATGTACTCTTCATATAAGTTAAATAAATAAGGTAACAATATACAGTCTTGTGATTCTTTTCCGATCCTAAAGCAATCAGTTGTTCCATGTTCAGTTCTAATTGTTAATTCTTTATCCTCATACAAGTTTCTCAGAAAACAAGTAAGATGATCTGGTCCTCCCATCTCTTTGAGGACTTGCCACAATTTGTTGTGCCCCACACAGTCAAAGGCTTTAGTGTAGTCAATGAAACAAAGGCAAATGTTTTTCGGGAATTCCCTTGCTTTCTTCATAGTCTAGCAAATATTTGCAATTTGGTCTCTAATTTCTCTGCTTTTTTTCAAAAATCAGCCCAATCTTTGAGTAATTCTTGATTCACATACTCCTGAAGCCTAACTTGCAAAATCTTAAGCATAATCTTATTGGCATATGAAATGAGTACATTGTTGGGTAATTTGAATATTCTTTGGCATTGCTTTTCTTTAGGATTGGGACATAAACTGACCTTTTCTAATCCAGTGGCCACTGTTGAGTTTTCCAAATTTGCTGTCATAATGACTGCAATACTTTAATGGCATCATCTTTTAGGATTTTTAAATAGTTCAGTTGCCATTCTATCATACTTATATTTCTATCTCTAATTTCTTTCTCTCTCTTTTTTTCTTTCTTTCTGTCCCCATATATATACACATACACATATGCATGAATGAGTTTGTTAAGTAAATACAACGTCATTGTTGGGACTGAACTGGAGAAGACATGAATAGTTGGAGTGATTAGGAAAGGCACTGAATAGAGGCTAACTTCTGAGGTGAGCCTTGAACAAACTGGGACTTCCAAGAGATGGGTATAAGGATATGCATTCCAAATGTACGAGAGCATCAGTGTAAGGACACAGCAATTGGAGATTGAATAATGTGTTTGAAGAACAGAAAGAGGGCCTGTTTGACTAAATTAATATCCATGAAGGGGAGTAATGATGAAGCTAGAAAGTTCAGATGGAATCAGGTTGTGAATCTGTTCATCATTAAGGATTTATTAAGTGCTTACTGTGTGCCAGGAACCATGCTAGGCATTGGAGATAAAAAAAAAAAATGAAATAGTTCTTACCATGAAGGAGCTTATAAATATGCAATAAAAGTGTTTATAGTTGACCCTAGGCAATGAAGTGCTGGAGCTGACTCTGTGGAGTCCAATTGTTTTATTGGTTGCCTAGACTTAATGGAAATGATGGAGAAAATGTTAACAATGTACATTATACTGCACACATTTTTTCTGAGAACCAGTTGTTAAGCACTTACGAGGATATCCCTGTCCTAGCATTAAGAGAGAGTAGCAAAGTGACCTGGAAAGACTTGTGTGCTAAGAAAATCTATTTAGTAGCTGTGTGAAGAATGGATTAGGCTGGGGAGAGATTTGAGGCAAGGGGACTGGTTAGGAGGCTATGGCAATAATCTAGGAAAAGAATGATGGAGGCCTGAAGTAAGATGGCAGTGTCAGAAAAGACAAGGGGACAAGGGATGTTATAAAGGTGGTAATGACGAGATTTGGCAGCTAATTGGATAGATGGTTGGAGTGAAAATTAGAGATTAAGGATGTAACCAGGTTTACAGTTGGGAGCATATTGGTAGCCTAGAAATTAATTAAGGAAGTTCACAAGGAGGGTAGGTTTGGTGGAAAAGATAAGTTCTGGTTTGGAGACTGAGTCTAGAAAAGTGGTCTCTGAAGTTAAAATTAAGTCTTTAATCTGACCAAGAACGTACAAAGGAAATGTGCTAGAGGTAATACAATTTTAAAGACCCTAAAGTATCAATTTTGGGCACGTTTCAAATCGGCTAAGATTTAAAATGATTACAGGAATTTATTTTTAAAAAGTCATCAATTCTCACTCAGACTTACCATTAGCCTCCTATTTTGTCTCCCTGCTTTGGTCTCCCATCTTCCAGTCTCCCTTATAACTACTTGGCTACCATAATAATCTTCTTAAAGCTCTGGTTTGTCAATGCCCTTTTCCTGTTTAAAATCTCCTTTCTCTAAAATAAAACACTATCTTCTCTTGGCATTTATTGCCTTGTACAATTTGACCCTAATCAACCTTTTTTTTTTTTTTTTTTTTTTTACATTTATTAATATTCATTTTTAACATGGTTACATGATTCATGCTCCTCCTTTCCCCTTCAACCCCCCCCCGCACCCCCCCTACCCATGCGCATTTCCACTAGTTTTGTCATGTGTCCTTGATCAAGACCAATTTCCACATTGTTGGTAGTTGCATTGGTGTGGTAGTTTCGAGTCTACACCCTCAATCATGTCCACCCCGACCCATGCATTCATGCAGTTGTTTTCCCTATATGTTTCCTCTCCTGTAGTCCCTCATCTGAATGTGGGTAGCATCTTTACCATAAATCCCTCAGAATTGTCCTGGGTCATTGTATTGCTGCTGGTTCAGAGGTCCATTACATTCGATTTTACCACAGAATGTCAGTCTCTGTGTATAGAGTTCTTCTGGCTCTGCTCCTTTCGCTCTGCATCAGTTCCCGGAGGTCTCTCCAGTTCGCCTGGAACTTCTCCAGTTTATTATTCCTTTTAGCACAATAGTATTCCATCACCCGCATATACCACAGTTTGTTCAGCCATTCCCCAATTGAAGGACATACCCTCCTTTTCCAATTTGTTGCCACCACAAAAAGCGCAGCTATGAATATTTTCGTACAAGTCTGTTTATCTATGATCTCTTTGGGGTACAAACCCAGCAATGGTATGGCTGGATCAAAGGGCAGGCATTCTTTTATAGCCCTTTGAGCGTGATTCCAAATTGCCAGCCAGAATGGCTGGATCAGTTCACAACTCCACCAGCAATGCATCAATGTCCCAATTTTGCCACATCCCCTCCAGCATTCATTACTCTCCCCTTCTTTCATTTTAGCCAATCTGCTAGGTGTGAGGTGATACCTCAGAGTTGTTTTGATTTGCATTTCTCTGATTATTAGAGATTTGGAACACTTTCTCATGTGCTTATTAATACTTTTGATTTCTTTACCTGAAAATTGCCTATTCATGTCTCTTGCCCATTTATCAATTGGGGAATGGCTTGATTTTTTATACAATTGCTTTAACTCCTTGTATATTTGAGTGATTAGACCCCTGTCAGAGTTTTTCGTTATAAAGATTTTTTCCCAATTTGTTGTTTCCCTTCTGATTTTGACTACATTGTTTTTGTTTGTACAAAAACTTTTTAGTTTAATATAATCAAAACCATTTAATTTACATTTTGTAATTTTCTCTAACTCTTGCTTGGTTTTAAAGTCTTTCCTTTCCCAGAGATCTGACAAGTATACTATTCTGTGTTCACTTAAC
>NC_058132.1:460207458-460254098 GCF_016433145.1 Gracilinanus agilis
GATATCAAACTTTCCATTCAGCCCTGGTCTTTTCTGTGCAAATACCTGGAATTCTTCAATTTTGTTGAATGCCCATACTTTCCCCTGGAAATATATAGTCAATTTTGATGGGTAGTTGATCCGTGGTTGCAGGCCCAGCTCTCTTGCCTTTCTGAATATTGTATTCCAAGCCTTACGGTCTTTTAGTGTGGAGGCTGCCAGATCCTGTGTGATCCTGATTGGTGCTCCTTGATATTTGAATTGTCTCTTTCTGGCTTCTTGTAAGATTTTTTCTTTTGCTTGAAAGCTTTTGAATTTGGCAATAATATTTCTAACCGATTTCTTCTCTGGGTCGAATATGGTAGGTGTTCTATGGATCCTTTCGATGTCTATATTGCCCTCTTGTTGTAGGACTTCAGGGCAATTTTGCTGAATAATTTCTTTTAGTACAGAGTCCAGGTTTCTATTAATTTCTGGGTTTTCTGGAAGACCAATTATTCTCAAATTGTCTCTTCTAGACCGGTTTTCTTGGTCTGTCACTCTCTCATTGAGATATTTCATATTTCCTTCTATTTTTTCAGTCTTTTGACTTTGTTTTATTTGTTCTTGTTGTCTTGAGAGATCATTGGTTTCTAATTGCTCGACTCTAGCCTTTAGGGACTGGTTATCGGCTATAATCTTTTGGTTTTCGGCTATAATCTTTTGTTATTCCTTTTCAATCTTGTCATTTCTGGTGTTTAATTTGCTTATCAGTTCATTTGATTTCTGAGCCTCACTTTCCAATTGCAAGATTCTACCTTTTAAACTGTTATTTTCTTGCCAGATCTCTTCCATTTTCCTCAGAATCTCAGTTTTGAACTCTTCCATAGCTTGTGAGGAGTTTTCCTTATTTGAGGAGGGTCCGGATGCTTGTTTGTTCTCCTCCTCTGTTTGCTCGGTTGTCTGGATTTTCTCTGTGTAAAAGCTGTCGAGTGTTAAAGACTTCTTCTTTTTGTTATTATTCTTTCTCTTCTGAACCTCCTGATGCTGATGCTGAGTAGCCATCATTAGCCCAGCAGCTTCTCAGCTTTATCCTCGGGCTCAGTGTCTGTTCCCAATCTATTGGCTCCTGAGGTCTGAATTCTGGTTTTTTCCAAGGTCAAGCCCCCTGGTGGGCCCTCTTGCTTGATCCTCTGCTGGAAGTTTCTTTACAAGTCTCAGGGCGCTGCTTCCACAGTCGTATACCCGTCTGCACTGGTTCCCCACTTAGGCTTAGTTCTGCCTCCACCCACGCCTCTACTCAGCCGGCACTCTGCGCGCCCAGCGTCCTGCTCCGGCGCGCACGCTCAGATTTCGCGTGCTTTTTTTGACTTAATGGGGTCCTAAGTCTTGCTGCTGTCAGGAACAGGTCCCGGAGCTGCTGATGACTCGATGGGTGCCCCAAACTTGCTCTTTTTCTTTTTAGCTGGGTTCGGAGCTATAGGTGAGTGTGGAGGGGGTGGGGGTGGGGCGGTTGCTCAGCTCGCGATTGAGTGAGTGAGAGCCCTTTTTAGCCTGGAAATGTCTCGATTCCACGTACCTTCCACGCTGTGCCCTGTTGTGGGGGTTCCTCCGTTCGTCTGGACTTGTTTTTATGTCCCCTTGAGGAGTTTTGTATGTTTCGGTCAGGAGAGGTTAAGAGCTGCTTCTTACTCTGCCGCCATCTTAACCCGGAAGCCTCCTAATCAACCTTTTTAAGACATTTCACATTGGAGAAAGTTCACATTATTTCACATATTTCCCTTCTCCGATTCTATGTCCAAGACAAACTGGCCTACTAGCAGTTCTCCAAACTGCCTTCAGGGATCCTGTTTCTCACTGGGGTAAAAACATGCTCAAGACAAGTAAAGTCAAAGTCGTTTTAGGTGTAAAAAAGCACAAACAACTGGGGGAATAAAGAAAGATTTTTGAGGTGGTATTTCAGCTAGGCTTTGGGGAAAGCTCTAGATTCTAAGAGATGGAAGCAAGAGGAAGAATGTTCTATGCATGGGAGAGAGCCTGTGCAAAGGTAGGGAGTTGGGAAACAGTATGTCTAGTTTGGGGAACAGCTAGCTGGAAGGTTAGGTGGTCTAAGTTTGAATTCCAGATCTTTAAGCAGGCATTAAGCAATTTTCTTAATCTTCTGGTGCTCAGATTCTTTTGTGCAGAATCCTGGAGTTAGGCTAGATGGACTTTATAATATCTCTTCCATCTCTAGGGTTATGATCCTTTGAACCTTCCACTCCAAGTGTGTGATTCTAAGTGACAGAAATGAATCAAGCAAGTTGTTAGCCATTGGTAGGACTGACTTCATTCTTCACTAGATGGCAGTATTGTCTTCTTAAGGACCTTTAGTATTTTTTGCTCCTAGGTAAGAACTGTAAATTTTTTAGGATTCCCTACAAAGTGCACAACTTAGAAGACACAGTACTTTAATTGCAAATTTAACAGAAGAAAGCAGTCCCATTTTTCAGGATTTACAGGACTGAAATTCAATTAGTCTCCTTCCCGTCTTAGCTCTAAATCATCCACAGAGTTCTTGTTCAAATTCCCTTCACACTCTAGCCTCCTGCTGAACTCTCCATCCTAAGGAGGTTGGTGGGACCACAACTAAATTAAGTCCTTCAAATAAATCATGTTGCTAAGGAACATAACATACAAAGGAGAGAAGGAGAACTGGAATTTTTTCATGAGACAAAATGTTAGAGATATGTCAGAGACCCTCTATTCCTACACCCCTCCTTTTACAGAGGTAATTTGGGGGTGCTGCGAATAGTGTGTTAGACCCAGCTACAGTCAGCAAAACCCCAATTCACATCTCCTTTCAGCCATTAATAGCTATATAATCTTGGACAATTCACATAGCCTCTACCTGACACAGTTTCCTCAATTGTAAAATGAGATTAATAATATCGACGACTCCCACAGTTGTTCTGAGGATCAAAAAGGCTTAACAAAATAAAGGAATCTATGTAAATGTTAATTATTGTTATTGTTGTTGTTACATATTAGGAAGTAAGAACCAGAGAAATTATGATTTTTTCAAGATAGGAGATTTAAAACGAGGTCCTCTGATGCAAGTTCTTACCTTTTCCATTGTACTCTAGTGCAGAGACATGTAACAAACTGCCTCTGACACTCCGTAGGGTGGCCTAAATCAGATTAAAATAATAATTAAATTAAAATAAAATATTGGGAAATATTGAGCAAAATAAATAAAAGTACAATAGAACATATGAAATGTTAATATGTGTTTTCTAAGTCAAAATGTTGCCCAAAGGGATCCTTATGTATAGTTTAATGGTTCCCATTTCTATCTGAATTGAACATTAATACTCTAGTAAATGTTTATTTCATTCATTCATTCAAGCGAAGTCCTTATTTTTAATGACTTGCTAATTATAACTTACATCTATATAGGGCTTAAATGATATTTCCCCCCACAATAATCCTTTGAGTTGAGTAGTAGAAGGACACCTTGTGTTATGCCTGTTTCAGTCACCATGCCCCTAAGACTCATGGATGTTAGGTGGCTTACCTGGATGACATGCTTAGTAAGTGTCAGAGCTGGCATCTGAGGTCATTTTATTTTTTTTATTATTGAATTTAATTTTTTCAATTAGATGTAGAAACAAATTTTGACATATTTTCTGACATGTTGTGATTGAGATTCTCTCCTTCCCTCTCTCTTCCTCCTCCCCAAGGTGGTAAATAGTCTGATATAGATTATAACAGTGCTTTCATGTAATACATATTTCCATAGTTCCCATGTCATTAGTGAAGACATATATCACATATACAATAAAAAAACTCATGAAGGAAATAAACTGGATCGTGTGCTCTGATCTGAAAACAGATTCCAATAGTTCCTTCTTTGACTGTGGACATTTATCATGATTCCTTTGGGGAGTTTTCTTGGAATCTTGTTTTGCTGATACTTTAGTCTTTCACAGTTGATCATTGTATAGTATTTCTGTTACTGTATACACTGTTGTCTTGGTTCTGCTCACTTCACTTTGCATCAGTTCATATAAGTCTTTCCAGATTTTTCTGAACTCATCCTGTTCAACATTTCTTATGTTGCAATAGTTTTCCATTACAATCACATACCACAGCTTGTTCAGTCATTCCCCAATTGATGGACACCTCCAGATTCCAATTCTTTGTCACTACAAATAGAACTGCTAAAAATATTTTTCCACAAATAGTTCCTTTTCCCTTATCTCTGATCTCTTTTTGGGATATAGACCCAATAGTGGTATTAATGGGTCAAAGGGTATACATAGTTTATTGACACTTTGGGCAAGGTTTCCTATTGCTCTCCAGAATGGTTGTATCGATTCACAGTTCCTCCAACAGTGTATTAGTGTACCAATTTTCCCACATCTACTCCAACATTTATCATTTTCCTTTGTGTTCACTCTGATAGATGTGAGATGATACCACAAAGTTGCTTCATTTGCATTTCTTTAGTCAATAGTGATTTGGAGCATTTATTCACATGACTATAGTTTTAATTTCTTCCTCTGAGAATTGCCTATTGACCATTTTTCAGTTGAGGAATGTTCTGTATTCTTATAAATTTGGCTTGATTCTTCATATATTTGAGAAATGAGGCTTTTATAGGAGATGCTTGCTCTAAATTCACACCACACACACACACACACACACACACACACACACACACACACGCAAAATTTGTTGTTTCCCTTTGTGAAGGGTTAAAAGTTTTGGTAGGAGTTTGAAGAAAGGTCATGAAAGCAGTTTGATAAAAAACAAAACAATCAGTTTATTTTGAGGAAAATTCAGATAGGAGATAGAAAGGAGGAAAGAGAGAGTAATCTTACAACTATATCTAAAATCCCAATCCTAACTAAAATTTCTTTAAAAACCCTAAATCTATCTGCCTTCAAGGGCAGTTTCTTCTGCCAGGGCCAGACCTGGCCTACTCTGCCTACACTGACTATCTAAGAATTTAATCACTATCTATCTACTTATGTAAGCTAATCAATAAGAATTAATCACCTACAACCTCCTTATAGGCTGTTAAGGCCTTAAATCCATTTTCTCTATCCCCAACTGTCAGTTTTTATTGCCAGTTTCAGAGACACAGAGACAGACTCCTGCTCTCTAGGGAACCCAGAGACAAAAGCCCTAATGTCAAACTGCTCCTTTACTTATCTCCTCCTCTGTCTCCTAAGTAATGGAACCTTCTGCTCCCTTTTACAAAGACTATCAGTTAACTGACTCTTACTGAGAAATGTTTCTGCTCCTCTGTCTCTTAAAGGGACAAGGGGAGAGATTAAGAAAACTTCTTTAACACCTTCTAATCTTGGTTGTATTGGTTTTGTTTGGTTGGTTTTAATTTAACATGAATAAAATCATCCATTTCATTTTTCATTATGTCTTATTATATGCTCTATGTCTTATTTGGTCATAAATTCTTCCATTGTCTATGAGCCTGACAGGTAAACTTTTCCATGGTCTTCTAATTTGTTTATGGTGTCCCCTTTTATTTCTAGATCAAGTATCCATTTTGACTTTAACTTGGTGCATTTTGTGAGATTTTGGTCTGTTAGTTTCTGCCATATTATTTTCCTGATTTCCCAGCAGTCTTTGTCAAATAATGAGTTCTTCCCTCAACAGCTTAGATTGTTGGGTTTATCAAACTTCGGGCTACTATGCTCATTAACTACTATGCATTGATTTCCTAACCTATTCCATTAATCTACTACTTTTTTTCTTAACCAGTAGGAAATGATTTTAATGGTTATTGCTTTATAGTATAGTTTGAGATCTGGCATGAATAGGCCTCCTTATTCCATTTTTAAAAATTAATTCCCTTGATATTCTTGATCTTTTATTCCCCCAAATAAATTCTATTATTATTTTTGCTAATTCTAGAAAATAATTATTTTGGGGTAGTTTGATTGATATCGAACCGAATAGGTAAATTAATTTAGGTTGAATTGTCATATTTATTACATTGGCTTGGCCTATCCATGAATAATTAATATTTTCCCAATTGTTTAGATCTAATTTTATTTGTGTGAAAAATGTTTTGTAATTGTGTTCCTATAGTTGCTGGGTTTATTTTGCTAGGTATAAATCTAAATATTTTGCATTGTTTCCATTTAGAATTTCCTTTTCTATAACTTGTTATTGAATTTGTTAGTGGTAAATAGAAATGCTGATATTTTATATCAGGGTTTATTTTTTTGTACTGCAACTTTGCTAAAGTTGTTAATCACTTATGTTAATTTTCTAGCTGATTCTCTGGAGTTCTTTATGTATACCATCATATCATCTGCAAAGAATGATAGTTTTCTCTTTGTCTATCCTAATTCCTCCAATTTCTTTTTTTTTTGCTATAACTAGTATTTCTAATATAATATTAATTAATAGTGATGATAATGGGCATCTTTGGTTAGTTTATGTCTATTGCAAATAATGCTTGTTTGATGGCTTTATCACTTTAAGAAAGACTCCTTTTATTCTAAAGTTTTCTAATTATTTTAAAACAAGTAATAGGAGTTGTATTTTGTTAAAGTCTTTTTTTCTGCATATATCGAGATAATCACATGGTTTTGTTATTGAGATGCACAGTTATGCTGATAGTTTTCCTAATATTGAACCATCTTTGCATTTCTGGTCATGGTGTATGATCCTTGTGATGTAATGGTGTAATCTCCTTGCTGGTATTTTATTAAATTATTTTGCATTAATATTCATTGGAAAGATTAGTCTCCCAATAGTTTTATTTCTTTGCTTTAGCTCTTCCTGCTTTAGGCATTAATAGCATATTTGTGTCATAAAAGGAATTTGGAAAAATTTCTCCTTCCCCTGTTTTTCAAGATATTTTATGTAGAGTTATTTGTTCTTTGATATTTGGTAGAATTCATTTATTAATCCATCTGACCCTGGGACCTGTAAATGGGGTAAATTTAATACTGAGTTTAGAGAAGGGGAGAAGGAGGAATATTTGGGTGAAGAAGGATAATTAAGACAAATACAAATGAGGAACTTGGGAAAATGAATCACACCTATATGAAAGAATGGATGGTGACATTTAGGAAGCAACTGTCACTTCAGACCAACTCAGCCAGGGTTTTCCTATTAAATGACAATGAACCCTTTGGGTTGTGGAATGAAACAGAAAAGTTATAAAAACACAATTTAATAGCTAATTTAGGGGTAAAAGATGTGGGAGAGGTCACACTACTCTAAGTAACTATGGACAGACTATACACAACACCTATGAGATCAATTTCAAGGTTAAAGATCTGGGAAATCCCTACACTAACAGAATGCAGCAGCCAGGACACAAGGGAATAATGGGATCTCACCCAGATGGGTCTTGATCAGTAGCTCAAATGAATCAGGTAGTCCAAGAGCACAGGTTCCAGCCAAATAAATCTTCAGAGAAGTCAGGGAGACTGATCTTGCTTGTCCACCAAACAAGACAGCTATTCTCAACTGACACTCCTAGATCTTGCTAGTTGAGATGTTGCAGATGTTGCCCAGAGATACCCAAAATCCACAGGCTCTCAGGTCAGTGGTTACAGCTTTTCCAAATCCTTCAAAACTCCCAACTGCCCTTAGAGAGAGAGTCCTCTGTGTTCAGTCCCTTGCTGTGTTTCAGGTTGGAATTTTAGCTCCTGCCAGCCTGCCTGGCTAAATCTCTAAATCTTCTTTTAAAGCCTATTTCCTATTACAGACCTTTTACTTAGGAAATTTTTTGATGGTTTGTTCAATTTCTTTTTCTGGGATAGGGCTATTTACTCAATTCCTCTTTTGTTATTCTGGGCAGTTTATAGTTTTATAAATATCTATTTTATTTATTTTTATAACCAGCTCCTTGTCTTATTTATTAGTTCAATGGTCTTTCTACTTTCAATTTAATTTATCAGTCCCTTGATTTTCAGGATTTCCAATTTGATGTTTAATTGGAGATTTTTAATTTGTTCTTTTTCTGGGTTTTTTAGTTGTGTACCTAATTCACTGATCTTTTCCCCCCCTCTATTTTATTGATGTAAGCATTTAAAAATATAAATTTCCCCCTAAGTACAACTTTGGCCATGTCCCATACATTTTGCTATGTTGTCTTTTCATTGTTATTCTTTTAAATTCAATTATTGGTTGTTTCTATGATTTGTTCTTTAATTTATCCATTAGGATAAATTTAATTAGTTGTCTATTAATTTTAGTCATTCTTTCTGATGCCCTTTGTTGCATATAATTTTTTATTGCATTATGACCTGAAAAGGAAGCATTTAATATTTCTGCTTTTCTGCTTTTTTGGTTGTGAGGTTGCCATGTACTACTGAGAAAAAAGTATACTCCTTTCTATTCTCATTCAGTTTTCTCCAGAAGGTTAATTAAACATAACTTTTCTAAAGTTTTATTATCTCCTTAATTTCTTTCTTTTTTATTTTTTGTTTGGATTTATCTACTTCTGAGAGGGAAAGGTTGAGGTCCCTTGCCAATAATATTTTACTGTCTATTTCCTCCTGTAACTCATATAACTTCTTTAGGAAGTTGGATTCTATACCATTTGATGCACATGTCTATTATTGATATTGTTTCATTGTCTATTGTATCTTTTATCAAGATGGAATTTCCTCCTTTATATCTTTGATTAGATTGATTTTTACTTTTGCTTTGTCTAGATAATGATTCTTACCTTTGCTTTTTTTTGTTGCTCATGCATAATAGATTCTGCTCCATCCCATTACATTTACTCTGTGTATCTCCCTGATTTTAATGTGTAGACAAGATATTGTGGAATTTTGTTTTGTAATCCATTTGGCTATCCTTTTCCATTTTATGGGTGAGTTCATTCAATTCACATTCACAGTTATAATTACTAATTGTGTGTTTTCTCTCCATCTTATTTCCTGCCTCTTTACTCTTTTCTTTTTTCTTTCAAGCTTTCTCTCTTCACAAATGTTTTGCTTCCAACCACTGCCTCCCCAATTTGCCCTCCTTTTTGTCTAACCTCTATTCCTCTTCTCTTATTTCCTTTCTCCTCTTATTTCCCAATAGTATAAGGTAAGTCTCTATCAATGACTGAATGTGGGTGTTATTCCCATTTTGAGCTAATTCTGATGAGAATCAAGTTCAAGCATTGCCCACCACTCCCTGCATCTTCTCCTTTGCTGTTTTGACTCTTCTGCATTTCTTCATGTGAGATAATTTACCAACTTTGTCTTTTCTCCCTGTGTATTCCTCTTTCCTGTCCCTTGATTTTTTTTTAGATATCAACTCATCGTATTTCTCCTTACTCCCTTCCTTCTTTCTATATATACTCCCTCTTGCAGTTCTAATACTGGTAAATATTACAAATACTTATTTAATTATAATAGTATTATAGTAATAATAAATATTTATTATATAAATTATATTATACTAAATAATATATAATATAAATGTAAATATAGTAATAGTAAAAAGTATTATACTTAAGTATTTTAATTACTGTAAGTAGTCTGAATACTTTAAGTACCATACATGACTCAAGTATCATATATCTTAAGAATCTTAATTATAACCTTTCAAGGTACGAATGTATTCAGTTCAAATCTTTATGTTTTCATTTTTCTGTTTACCTTTTCATGCTTCTCTTCAGTGCTGAATTTGAACATTGAATTTTCTTTTTAGCTCAATTTTTTTTGGTTAGGAATACCTCAAAGTCCTCTGTTATTAAATCTTGAGGTCAGCCATTTCTTGAATCTAAAAATTTACCCAATCCTACTAGAACAGAGTTTCTCAATATATTTTTTTATACATGGACCCTTTTGACAATTTGATGAAGCCTATGGACTACTTTTCAAAATAATGGTTTTAAATGCATAAAATAAAATACCAAAGGAAACTAATGACATCGAAATAGTTATCAAAATATTTTCAAAAGGGGCAGCTGGGTAGCTCAGTGGATTGAGAGCCAGGCCTAGAGACAAGAGGTCCTAGGTTCAAATCCGGCCTCAGACACTTCCCAGCTGTGTGACCTGGGCAAGTCACTTGACCCCCATTGCCTACCCTTACCACTCTTCCACCTATAAGTCAATACACAGAAGTTAAGGGTTTAAAATTAAAAAAAATATATTTTCAAAAATAAGTTTATGGAATCCAGCTGAGAAGCTCTGCTTTATAGTCAGAGGATCTAGGTTCACATCCCACCCCAAAGGTAAGTTATAATTCCAGGCTCATGATTCTATCCTAAATTCAGTTCTAGGAAGAGAAAGAATATGAAGTCAGTGACTTTGGCTGTTAATCAAAAAGTTGGTGGTTGGAGCTCACACAGTTCTAACACTTTAGCTTTAGTGAGAATCTGGAGGGAAGGTTCTTAGCCTTTCCTCTGTCATAGACCCTTTGGCAGTCTGGTGAGGCCTATGGATTCTTTCTCAGAATTTTTTTTAACCCTGACCTTCTGTCTTAGAATTGATACTAAGTACTTGTTCCAAGGCAGACAAATGGTAACATCCATGGGCAATTGGAGTTAAATGACTTGCTCAGGATCACACAGTTATGAAGTACCTGAGGCCACATTTTAACCCATGACCTCCTGATTCCAAGCATAGCTATCTGCTGAGCCACCCTTATTATCCCCAGAATATTTTTAAATGCATAAAATACATAGAATTTCAGAGGAAGACAAATATATTAATTATTAAATATCAAATTTACATTAACACAATTTACATTTACATATATATCAGTCAAAATAATTTTTAAAAACCAAGTCTTTCTAAAGGTGTCTAAGGCAAGATTTGAACCTAAGTCTTTGGCTCTCCTAACTTCTATTTTTATATACATATGTAAAAAAATATATGAATATATTCACTCAGTTATCTTGTCTCTAGGAAATGAGAACTCAATGATCTTTAAGGCCCCTTTCTGCTCACATGTAAAGTGGAAAGGTGCTTGGGAGGTTCAAATTCTTTTCTGTGTTATGGATCTGTTTCGTAGTCTGGTGAAGCCTATTGATCCCTTCTTAGAATAATGTTTTTAAATGCACAAAATATAAAGAATTACAATTATATTGAATACAATTGTTAAAATAATTTTTAAAAATTTAAAAATCAGGTTCACAGATCTTAGGTTAAGAGTATCTGTACTAGAGCTATAGTAATTACTATTGTTGCATGAGGAGGGATCCTGCATGGGAAGGGAGTTGGACTTTTATCAGTCACATAATGGAGAGAAAAAAGGAAAATCTGAGATGGAGGGAATACAGCATACAACTGAACTCATCATTTGGTAAGGGTTACAAATGATTTACAGATTGAGATTAAGACCACCTTAAATGTCAAGCAGCAAGTCAAATTCAGTTTCTTTCATAACAACCGTGCATATCTGAGATAAGGGAAAAAGAAGACAAATTCAAATGAGGCTAAAAATCAGGCCAATGTCACCCATATACAAATTCAATGAGGTCTTTACCTGATTAACCCCCAAAATGGTATTTGTCAGAGAGGACAGGGTTTGCAACATGAAAGAGGAAAAATCACATGGCTAACTTCCCCTCATAAAATATCACTTGCAGTAACAAGCATTTTCTTTTCTTTTCATCTTTGTAGATAACAGAAATTTGTCTTAGATATGTAGGGAAGAGAAGAAGCTAAAATTCCTTGATGAGGGAAACAGGGAGGAAAAGAAAGAGAATGATGGAAAAAAGGAAGACTTTTCTTTAAAAACAATTGAAATAATCTGCTGTAGCATCATCCTTGTGTGTTCACTCAGACTGGGTTTCTCTGCCTCTCCACTAGATTTCAGGGTTTCTTGCTTTTCATCTCACTTCCCTTTGCTAATACTAACCTTATGTTAGTGTTCTTCTCAGTGTAATGGACTATTGACTCTCTTTTTAATTTTTTAAAGTTCTGAACTTAATATACATCAACAAAAAATCCCCATAAAGATGCAAAATAAGGAATAAAATTGTACATAAAACTCCTAAGCTATAAAACTGTGCACTTTAGTAAAATGCAACCAAATAAATAACAAAGAAAAAGACAATTTTTGCTCACTTTAGAAGTGTAATCCTAGCTCTTATTCTGACTATTTGACAGGTCATTCTCATATCACTTAACTTTTCTTAGCCTTAGTTTCACCTTATGTCAAATGGAGATAATAATATCTATGACACCCACTTCTCGGGGTTGTTCTGAGGATCCGATGCGTAGCACTTAATAAATCTTAAAACATGATATAAATATGTATATACACACATTCAGTTTACATATACAAATATAAACATATATGTTGTTCAGGCATTTCAGTTGTTTCAGATTCTTTGTGACTTCATTTGGGTTTTCTTTGGCAAAGATATTGAGTAGTTTAGTCATTTCCTTTTTTGCCTCATTTTACAGATGAGGAAACTAAGGCAAACATGGTTAAGTGACTTGACTAGGGTCACTCAGCTAGCAAGTGTCTGAAATTGGATTTGAACATATTGCTTGCTGACATTTATAAATATGTTGTTGATTATTATAATGTATGATAATTTCCAGTTGTAGTCAATATATATGCTCATCTTATTTACTTTTATTTACTTATTTTATTTACTTCATATTTACTTTTTCCTCCATATCATATTCTATTACATTAATGCCATAATTTAATTACTCAATTCCTTGGGCATATAGAGTATTACCAACCTTTCTGCTCTTATCAATAAAAAAAGTAACTATGAATATTTTTGTGCTCATAGTTTTTTTGCCTTTTCATCTTAATTTTAGGGCAAAACGTTGAGCAATTGAACTCCTCATATTAAAGGGCACCATCAAAATTGTATATTGCTATATTACTCTCCAAAAGGTTTATATCAGTCTATAATACTAACGCATGTACTTTATCATTTTTCATACAATTCTATTTTTTGTTAAATATTTCCCAATTACGTGTAAATTTTTTAACATTCATTTAAAAATTATTTGACTTCCAATCTCTATCCCTTCCCCATCCCTTGAGAAGGCAAGCAATATGATATTAATTATATATGTGTGCCAAAGAAATGATGAGCAGATTAATTTTTTTTAAACTTGGAAAGAATTACATGAGATAATGAGTAGAACCAAGAAGACATTATATACACCCTCAGATTTTATATTTGAAGAATATTTGTGAATGCTTGCTTCCAGAGAATGATCTGAGACATGGAAACATGAAAGATATAAACTATATATTTTGCTGGATGATGCCTTCTATGGTGTGGGGAGCAGAGGAAAGGACGGAATAGATTTTTTTAAATTAAAAAATTATAAATGTGAATTCATGCAAAACATATTTCCATATCAGCCATCATATAAAAGAACACACACAAAAAAGAAAAATAAAGTTTATAAAAGATATACTTTAATATGAACTCAGAATTCATCAGTTCTGTCTCTAGAGGTAGATTTTTTCATAATGAGGTCTTTTGGAATCACCATGTACTTTTTTTTTTTTTTTAATGATTTTTTTTTAAACCCTTGTACTTCGGTGTATTGTCGCATAGGTGGAAGATTGGTAAGGGTGGGCAATGGGGGTCAAGTCACACAGCTGGGAAGTGGCTGAGGCTCCTGTCTCTAGGCCTGACTCTCACTCCACTGAGCTACCCAGCTGCCCCCAACATGTACTTTTTTTTTTCACATTATTCAATTCATTTTTTTAGAATATTTTTCCATGGTTACATGATTCATGTTCCTTCCCTCCTTCTTCCCTCCCATTCTCCCAGAGCTGACAAGCAATTCCATTGGGTTATACATGTATTGTCACTTGATAGCCATTTTCATATTCATATTTATAATAATTTTTAAAAACCATAACCCCAAATCATATCCCATATAACCAAGTGATAAATCCTGTTTTCTTCTGTGTTTCTATTCCCATGGTTCTTTCTCTAGATGTGGATAGCATTCTTTTTCACAAGTTCCATGGGATTGTCCTGGATCATTGCATGGCTATTAGTAGCTGAGTCTATTACATTTGATCACCCCACAATATTTTAATTTTCTCTATACAATGCTCTCCTGGTTCTGCTCATTTTGCTCCACATCAGTTCATGGAGGTCTTTCTGGTCTGTATAGAAAATAAGTCGTTCATCATTCCTTATAGCACAATAGTATTTGATCACTATTACATACCATCAACCTGTACTTTATTTTTTAAATTATATTTTTACTTTGAATATTTTCCCATAGTTACATGTTTCATGTTCTTTCCCTTTCCCCAAACCCCCCAAGCCTCCTTTAGCCAATGCACAGTTCCACTGGGTTTTACATGTATTGTTGATCAAGACCTAATTCCATATTATTGATAGTTGGACTAGAGTTATTGTTTAGTGTCTTCATCCCCAATAATATCCCCATCAGCCCATGTGTTCAAGCAGTTGTTTTTCCTCTGTTTCCTCCTCCCACAGTTCTTCCTCTGAACAACATATACTTTAAAATAAAGTCTGTTAATGTCTTTTGTTTTTATATGACAGAAATTTCAGAACAGAGCTACCATCACTAAATGAGCCTTTGATACTTTTGTATCAAAAAAAAACAAACCACTAAAGCAAAAAGTAGACACAATGACTATACCCAGCAGCGTATCCAATATTCCATATCTAAGGTTCCCATCTGTCTACTGAGAAGAAGCAGACACTTTCCATGCATCTTCTCTAGGGGAAAGATGGGTCATTACAATTACTCTTCATTGGTCTTCCTGTTAGGTTATTTTCCTAGGATCACCAGGTCTTTCCATCTTCCCTGCAGCTGAATCCTTCTATTTTTATTATCTCCTGCCATTAGGGTTTTTTTTAGAATCTTACCTTCCATCTGCATTGGTCCCAAGGTTGAAGAACAGAAAGAGCTAGGCAATTGGGGTTAAGTGACTTCCCCATTGTCATGAAACTAGAAAGTATCTGAGGTCAGATTAGAACCCAAGTCTTCACATCTTTAAGCCTGGTTCTCTATCCACAGAACCTAGCTGCCCTATGTCTTGATTATTTTATCTGTCTTCCCAATTCTAATACCTCCCCCTCTGTTTATTTCCAGTTTATCCTGAATTTAGCTTGTTTGCACATAGTTACTTGTATGTTGTCTCCCTCATTAAACTGAATTCCCTGAGAGCAGAGGCTATTTTATACCTTTTTTATCTCTCCTGTACGTAGTATGATGCCTCACGCATAGTAGGCACTTAATTAATATTTATTGACAGACAGTTTATTACGGTTCTAGGCACCTACTAAGTGCTTAAATACAGACTTTTTCATTCATTCATTAATTCATTCATTCAACAATGTGCTTGTCTACGAGCCTCTCCCCCTACTATTCAAACGTCGACTGCAAGATAGCAGAAGTCATGCTGCTTTTCCATCTATGCCTCTGCAACATCTAGTACACTGCCCTGCACACCAAGTCAATGTTTGTTGAATTGAATTGAATGAAAATATATGTTTGCTTAAGGCTTCTCTAATGTGCTTCTATATTCTTCTCTACATATAATTACATTGCAGAAATTATCAAAGCATAAAAAACTCTCAAACTTTCCTGGGTTGGAGGGTTCAACCTCTAAGTAGGCTAAACTGTCAGCAGTTGGTGGTAATTAACTGCTATTGAGGTCTGCTATTTCAGCCTCCAAATGAAGGGCAAGTTACCTATTGTCCTGGCAATAAATCTACCTTCTGACCCATGATCCTCATTCAGTTTAACACCTGCAGTGATGGCAGAGGGGAAATGGAAGGATACAGCTTCTAAATAAGCCGAGAAGCATAGAGCAATATATACAGCTTGGTTGTCTGTCTGCCTTGGTGGATAACTTTCTTTTTTCTTTTTAAAACCTTACCTTCTGGGGCAGCTGGGTAGCTCAGTGGATTGAGAGCCAGGCCTGGAGACGGGAGGTCCTAGGTTCAAATCTGGCCTCAGACACTTCCCAGCTGTGTGACCCTGGGCAAGTCACTTGACCCCCATTGCCCACCCTTACCACTCTTCTGCCTTGGAGCCAATACACAGTATTGACTCCAAGACGGAAGGTAAGGGTTTAAAAACAAAACAAAACAAAACAAACAAAAAAAACCCTGACCTTCTGTCTTAGAATCAATACTAAGGGAGCAGCTAGGTGGCTCAGTGGATAAAAAGTCAGGTCTGGAGTCAGGAGGTCCTGTGTTGGAATCTGGCCTCAGACTCTTCCTACTGATGTTCAGTATCAATTCAAGAAAGAAGTTAAAGGTTTTAAGAAATTAAGGGGGATAGGAGACACTGAGACAAAAAAGCAAGGCTGAGAACAGAAACTGAAATAAAAGCAGACCAGTTATTTTTCTTTTCTAGAAAACTAAAGTTTTCTTGTACTTATTTATTCCTTCTTCCAAGCCCTGTCTTTCCAAATTCTTACTCTTCCTGGACTAATTAAAAAAAAGTCATAGGAGGTTTTTTTTTTTCAAACCCTTACCTTCTGTCTCAGAACTGATATTATATATTGGTTCCAAGGCAGAAGAGCAGTAAGGGCTAGGCAATGGGAGTTGTGACTTACTCAAGAATCACACAGCTAGGAAGTGTCTGAGGTCAGATTTGAACCCAGGATCTCCTGTCTCCACATCTGGTGCTCTATCCACTATCTATCACCTAACTGCCCCTGTTGCCAGTGAGGGAAGGTTTGGGAGAGGGGAATGCTGAGCAAGCTTTAAGTAAAGTACCAGGCTATATAGTATGGTAGATGGGTCTTAAACAGAGGCCCACAGTGAATCCAGTAATGTAGCTGGACAGATAAAGGTCAATACATAATCATTGGAAATGTAATTGTTCATATGTGTCAGGTTATTTTTGAAAAACATGGTATCTGTTAAAAATTTAATTCTACTTCTTGTGCTATACATTAGTATAATTAAATGAAATATTGGGTAGCTCAGAGTTTCAACTAACAATTTTTATTTCTGGGTTGAATCACGGTGAGGATGGGAGGAGTCACTTGGAATATAACTGAGGGGAGAAGAAAGGAAGCCCAGTCTGGGACATCCCAAGACCATTATTGAAGGACTGGAAATGCTGCCAGTTTAAGTTCCAGTACCCTGTGGCAAAGGACTGTTAGCCCACCCACTCCAATTCACCGTCAACTCTTTTTTTTTTTTTTAAATTAAACTCTTATCTCCCTTCTTAGAGTCAATACTGTGTATTGGCTCCAAGGCAGAAGAGTGGTAAGGGCTAGGCAATGGGGGTCAAGTGACTTGCCCAGGGTCACACAGCTGGGAAGTGTCTGAGACCAGATTTGAACCTAGGACCTCCTGGCTCTAGGCCTGGCTCTCAATCCACTGAGCTACCCAGCTGCCCCCTCACCGTCAACTCTTAACAAATTGCTCACAGAAATCAGAAAGGTACATATATCTATATCTATAATATATACTATATGCATACATATGTATATTTAGAACCAGATGCTGACATGTTTTTAGATTTTGTCCCTTACCACAAACCACTATATTAAACTTTCTGTTGAAACATGCCACAAGTTTTATGCAATCTTTAGTTTCTCTTCCTCTTGAATTATTTTGACAAATGTTGAAGTTTGTCTTCAAGTGTTTCTTGATCATAAATTATACTTCCCTCTGAAATAATTAAAGTTTTACATATTTTATCAACTTTAGTAGAAAGAAAGTAATGGGGGATTTCATTCTATTTTTAATAAAGTTGTCTTCATCTTTGTTGAATTGGAAGGCATTTATAGGCTCTCAAAACTGAACTACTTTTGAATGTTATAGAAATGATCAAGTAGCTAACAAACGGCAGTCATTATTTTTACACTTAAGATAGAGACTAATTTGAAGGGTTGTTTGCATAGGCTATGATAAGGCATTTTGTTGAAATCATTCACTCAGTGTATTTATACGCTTCTACTTCAGCCAAAACTCTGGGGCATTTCCAGGACAGATCTGCGCAAGGTATTTCATTTTTAAAATGTTGGGAAAAAATCCAGGAAAATGTTGACAAATAGATATCATTAAATGGCAAAGTCAGCCTCCATGTTTAAATTCTAACTCTATAAAAAAATGGTATGGGACATTTTTTTTACTAGAAATGTAAAGAAGAATAGATAACTTGTGTGAAGATATTGGACTTTCAGGGTAATAGAAAGATGCTAGATAATGCAGAAAATGAGAAAAGAATTAATTGAAAGTAGTAAGCTGGCCAATTAGAGCTAAAATCATATAGCTATCTATTTATCTCTTTTTTAACCCTTACCTTCCATCTTAGAAGCCATGCAAAGTATCGGTTCCAAGGCTAAAGAGAGATAAGGGCTAGGCAATTGGCATTAAGTGACTTGCCCAGGGTCACATAGTTAGAAAGTGTCTGAATTAGGTGACTCAGTGGATAGAATACAAGGTCTGAAGTCTGGAGAACCTGAGTGCATATCTGACCTCAAATTCTTCCTAGCTTAGTACTTAGTACTTATTATCAATTCTAAGACAGAAGGTAAGGGATTTAAAAAAAAAAAAAAGCAAAGGAAAAACATTCAATCTGCCTCAGACCATGAGTCAGTACTAACCAACCATGGACCATAAACCTCTGGAGGACAGAGACTGTTTTTTAGTTTGTCTTTGTAGTCCAATGTTTAGTTTTGTGCCTTATACATAATAGGCACTTAAGTAAATATTGGTTGAACTGGATTAGATCAACATTGCAATTTAATTTTGTTAATTTATATGATTTCTTTGGAATAAAATAAATATATTTTAAAATTATGCATAATTAGCTTGGCATTAGAATGTTGGTCTTCACTATACCATTCTTTACTTTTCAGAGCCTGATTAAGACTGAGAATTTTTCCATTCTCACTTAGCTTCTATTTGCAAAGCTTTAGTTCTGTCTAGGAGTATACAACAAGGAACTTTGTTGTTGTGTAAAAAACTAAACCCAGAGTTTGAATTTTTCATTTTTTTCTAATGAACAAAATTCCTAAATTTCTCTTGTTCTGAACTGAATTTCTAAAAATCCACATCCTTGGGCATCTTGATAGTCTACCTCAGCGATTCCCAAAGTGGGTGCTACCACCTCCTGGGTGGGTGCTGCAGCAATCCAGGAGAGTGGTGATGTCCACAGGTGCATTTTATCTTTCCTATTAATTGCTATTAAATTTTTTTTAAATTAATTTCCAGGGGGCTAAGTAATATTTTTTCTGGAAAGGGCCAAAAAAGTTTGGGAACCACTGGTCTACCTATAACAGTGACTGTGAACCTTTTAAAGACCAAGTACCCAAATTGCCCCCTTACCTCAGACAGGGGAGGGAGGAAGTGCTCCCATTGGGCTACTGGGCAGTGAAGTGGGTCATGTGAGAAATGTCCTCAGGTGCGGTGGAGAGGAAGAGGGGAGCAGTCCCCTCCAGCATGCATTTCATAGGTTCGCCAGCATGGACCTATAATAATGTCCTTGGGCTCTCACTCATGGTTGGCACACTAAAAGAGACCATTTCATTTGCCAGAATCTTGCTATAATATGGTTTGCTACTATGCAGGTTTGAATATAACAATGACAATAATAAATAGTATTTTTTGGGCATGGTAGGGTTTGAAAAATGATGTATATATTCATTGTCTCATTTGAGCCTCAAAACCCCTATTCAATAAGCTATTCTGTGCAATGAATTTTATCTTCCTGTGAAATAACAAGTGTATACAATTAAAGATAGCATCGCTTCCCAAACAGAACTTTAATTAAAAATTAAAGGAAAAAATAGATAGTATTGAGTATTTTGAAATAATTTATTTTATATTATCCTTAAGAGCCATGGTAGACAAGAAAACATGTCTTATTTTATGGTTCATAGTGATTAACATCATGATACAAAGTAAAATATGAAACCAAACCACCTTCAAAGGTATAATCATCAGATCACAGAACTTAAAACTATTGATTCATACCCATTCACTGCTAAAAGGAATAAGTGCTCATATAAGAGAGAATTTGTAATGAGGTAAAGGAAACAACAGATCTCTGTGAACTTAAGATACGGATTCCATTATGCTTCACACTTGGTTTTAATCTTAAGGTCAAAATATATGGATGTTATTTTTATTGCTTGTCCATCTGCATATTTGCTGAGAAAAGTACTGGTAAATAATATAACAGAATAATCTCATAAAAGAAGTGTGCTCGACTCTAAAAAAAGGTATTCTTCAGAACTAATTTATGGAATATAAATTTGCTATTCCACTTGGAAATTAAGACTAAGTTGTAATCTCAAAAGGGATTTGTAGAGAGAACAATGTGTTAACAAAGCTAATGCCCTAGGAAAATATAAAAAAAATATGCAATCTTCCAAATGTCACAATGTTCTCCATGCTTAAATTTTCTCTTGAAGCCAATGATCAAAGAAAGAAATGGAATGACTCTCTGCAAATTTCTTCAAGAAACACTGGAGGTGGGGTTTGGTTAAGCTGGTTATAGTCAGGAGGATCTGGGTGCAAATGTGAATTTAGACACTTCCTAGCTATGTGTGACCCTGGGCAAGTCACTTAACTTCAGCTGCAGAGAACTTGCTTTTTTTTTTTTTTGGGTCTTAAAACTGATACTTAAGACTGACTAACATGACAGCAAAAGAGAGTGATAAATGTTGGAGGGGATGTGGTAAAATTGGGACATTAATGCATTGCTGGTGGAGCTGTGAATTGATCCAACCATTCTGGAAGGCAATTTGGAACTATACCCAAAGGGCTTTAAATGACTGTCTGCCCTTTGATCCAGCCATACCACTGCTGGGTTTATACCCCAAAGAGATCATAGGGAAAAAGACTTGTACAAAAATATTTATAGTGGCCCTCTTTGTGGTGGCAAAAATTTGGAAAATGAGGGGATGCCCTTCAATTGAGGAATGGCTGAACAAATTGTGATATCTGTTGGTGACGGAATACTATTATGCTCAAAGGAATAATGAACTGGAGGAATTCCATGTGAACTGGAATGACCTCCAGGAATTGATGCAGAGTGAAAGGAGCAAAACCAGGAGAACATTGTACACAGAGACTGATACACTGTGGTAAAATCGAATATAATAGACTTCTGTACTAGCAGCAATGCAATGACCCAGGACAATTCTGAGGGACTTCTGAGAAAGAACTCTATCTACATTCAGAGGAAGAACTATGGGAGCAGAAACACAGAAGAAAAACAACTGCTTGATCACATGGGTCAATGGGCATATGATTGGGGATTTAGACTCTAAATGAGCACCCTAGTGCAAATATTAGTAATATGGAAATAGATCTTGATCAATGACACATGTAAAACCCAGTGGAATTGCATGTCAGCTATGGGAGGGGGCTGGGGAGAGAGAAGGGAAAGAACACGAATCTTGTAACCATGGAAAAATATTCTAAATCAATTAATTAAATGAAAATTTCCCCAAAAAACCCAAAAACTGATGCTAAGACAGAAGTAAGGGTTTAAAAAAAACACAAACTAAAAGTTTATTAAGCATTTGCTTTGTGCCATGTAAAGTGATTTGTACAGGATCACCCAGCTATTGAGTTTTGGTTGTATGTGTGTGTTATAATGCAGGGTGGCAGCAAAAAACCCTTGCTTTTGCAAACCAACTATAACAGTTTGTCAATTAGAAAGGTTTAGAATGTTGAACCAGGCTTGGGGGCTGGGCTCACTGGAAAACTGTTAGAGCTAGGCTATAAATAGCCCTGAAGTTCCAACTGAAAGGCCTTTTGCCTTTGGGACATTTTGGACCTTATCTGTTCTTTCTAGACCTCTCCCTGACCTCTCTATCCTGCTTTTTTTTTTTTTTTTTTTGCATTCTGCTACTTCCCTGGATTTCCCCATTGGGCCCTGGGAGGAAGGGTGGTTTGGTGGTTGGATATTGTGGGTTTTAGCTTCTGTAGGCAGGAAGGACAAACCAAATCAAGCCATCCCCTTATCTAGTGATCTGATAAATACTTTTACCTCAGGGCAGTGAAACCTTCTGTGACTGAGAGAGCCAGCCTCTCTCAGTCTGACCCTCTCTTGTGTCCCTTCCCCCAGCACCAGCTTTTTCCCTAGCAAGTTACAAAACCCTCAAACCTCTTTTCCCTCTGCTTATCCCTGACATTAATAAATCCCCTTTGATATCTACACAAAGCCTCTGGTGAATCATTATATTTGATAT
This sequence comes from Gracilinanus agilis, assembly GCF_016433145.1. Classification (NCBI taxonomy): domain Eukaryota; kingdom Metazoa; phylum Chordata; class Mammalia; order Didelphimorphia; family Didelphidae; genus Gracilinanus; species Gracilinanus agilis. The sequence continues at coordinate 460,229,536 of NC_058132.1, forward strand.
TAGGGCAAAGGCTAAAGAGAAAAGGAATAACTTTACTTTTATTTCTTGAGGGCAACCTGGGCATCCATTTTGAGCAGGAAGTAACCAGCAGAGATTTCAGCTGTAGATTTCAGTTTGACTGGCAGGGAGGAGCCTCTTGTCTCCTCCCTCAAGGGTTCTTAGAAACTGACAACAAAAACCTTTCAGCCAGACTCGTATTACTTCTGGCTGACTCAATTCTTCTTGTATCACAGAGACAGCCTCCCTGCCTGAAGGACCCAGCCTATTTCCTCCCAGTACCTGTCCTCTGTCTCTAACCTCAGAGACTAGCCTATTTGAGCAGCCCCTTCCTATATTCCCCAATCATCTTTTACCTTCCTATATTCATCCTTTAACTTAGCTATCCCCATTTATTCCTCCCTCATATCAACATTGCCTTATTTTATTCCATTACAGTGTGTGTGTATGTATGTTTGTGTGTGTGTGTGTGTGTGTGCACTCTACTGTAGCCACTATATCACTCTGGTAATGAAAATGCAATAGGTTTTTCTCATTAGCCCAACAAATGAATATTTAAAAAATCAATTGTATTTTTGTTTTTAAATAAATATTTTTATGCATTAATTTAATTCTATTAGTAGCAAAAGACAAAATATGTAAGAGGGATGATATTAAGAGGGAATAAATGATAACAGACGGCAACTTATGTGATATTTTAGTACCTGGAGATACAAAAAGAAAAAGTTGGAAGCCTCTGGGACTTTGAACAGATAGTTTTTTAGAATATTTATGGGAAATTAAATTATGGAGGATTAGAAAGTGTGAAGAATTTCTCTACCAGTGCAGGTTGTACCCACACAGAGGAAGGTCCATACTGGCCAAAGTATCACCCTCCTTTATGTTTTTAGAAATTCTGTGGGCATCTAGCCCAGTACCACAGTGAATAGAGCCAGACTTGGAGTCAGGAGAACCTGGGTTCAAATCTGTTCTTAGATACTTCCTCATTTTTGACCCTGACAAAGTCACAATCCCAATTGCCTAGTCCTTATTGCTCTTCTGCCTTAGAATCATTTTTAAGACAAAAGGTTAAGGTTTGGGGAGGAGATAAGAATAGAAAAAGATATACTAGTCTTCTGTGGCTTTTTTTGGGGTATTAATAAAATTTTAAAAGATTATCATCTTTTATGTGAGGTACAAAGTATGCTAATCCATAATGATAATTCACATTATCTCAAAATGTCCCATTTTCTTATCAAACCGGCCTTTGATTGTGGATACATACTTTTGATTCCCTCATTTATCTACAGGGCATTGCTACAAATAAGTAGAAAACCCTCAGTCTGTCTCCAAAGCTTCATTCATTCATTCACTCATATTGGCTCATCGTATTTTGAATTAGTGTCAAACTATTGCTATGCCAGAGTTGATCTTTATAAATTCTGCTTCCAAATTTAGACATCACTATAGTTTATCATAACATTTATTATAATTATGTTAAATAAAATATAATTTATAAAATAAACTTTTTGTCTACAGCCTCTTTAATTGCTTCTGAGGGAGGGTTGTATGTGGTTTTTCTCCAATGATGTTTCCTACCATCAAGATAACTCTTTACTGTTCAAAGAAGAATAAGATAGTGTGGACCAAATGTTTACCAATAACTCTTACTTGGTTATATGTGTGTATAAATATACATGTATATGTGTGTGGACATTTGTGTGTAGATATATGTGTCTAAATAAATATACACATATATGTACATATATAAGACCATGTGAAGGTTTGTATACATATGCAGATACATTTGTATTTGTATATATATATACATACATATATATGTATATATATATACAGTGGCATTTTATCTATTGCCACTGGCTGTAGGCGTTTATTGGGCTTAGATATGACTCCTTTTGGGCACAACCCCATTGATGTTCAATTTCTCAACTGTCAAAACAGCTTTTGTTGGCACAGCAAGAATTCTGATGAATCCAACAAGGGTCTATTTTGTAAGAATTCAGACAATATTCTTGTGGTTTTTGGTTTGTTCATTTTATTAGTTCATTCCATTTTCTATTAGTTCATCCAGATTATACAATTTACAACTATTTGACAAGGCAATAAAGTGAATTAGGTCTCCAAAAACTGAAATCTTATTGATTTGTATATGTCTAGAAGTATTTTTCTCTCCTCAGAATGTCAAAACCAAGGCACATGAATGTCAATTTGCCTTCAAGGTTAATATGTTTCTCCATCTATCCCATCCACTTGGTGTTGCTCTGAGGAATGGATTTAATGCTACTCAAGTATGCTTTGTAACTTTTGTTACCATGCTAATTTCTCTAAAGAGGTCAGGACCTTTTTTTTTTTTAAGGTTTCAGCTTCTGATGTAAAATTTATACTCTTCAGATTCTTTGAATTTGTCTGGTTATATTAATATATACTTGTCACATTTATTTTGTCGTATCCGGTCAATGTACTACCTACATCCAGATTTCTCCCTTTGTATTGAACTGTTTATGTCTAGAATTTAAATAGAGTTCTAAGGTTTATAAAACACTTTATATATGCTATTTTATTACATGCATTTCTTTTTATTTCATCTTCAAATTACCCTATAAGAAAAGTACAGCATAGGAAAATTAAATAAGAATTACACAGTTCTTCATTGCAGGCTCCATTTTACAGAAAAAGAAATAACGGTTCAGAACAATCAAATCACATGTCCATGGTTACAAAACTTTCTGGTACAATAGGCAAAATGTGAACCCAGAAATTTCCTGAATTCAAGTCCAACATTCATTCCACTCTACTACACTGCCTTCCCCTAGTTCTCAGAGGACATTGTTCAATTTTCTTCCTTACCAGTCATCCAAAGAGCAGCTAGGTTGCTCATTGGATAGAAAGCCAGTGCTGGAAATGGAATGGGCTTGGGCTCAAATCTGATCTCAGACACTTCCTAGTTGTGTGACTCTGGGAAAGTCACTTAACCCCAATCGCTTAGACCCTTACCACTCTTCTACCTTGGAGTTAATATTTGGTATCAATTCCAGTACAAAAGGAAAGGGTATTAAAAAAACAACCAAACAAAAAACAATCATTCCGTCTCAGATCATGGGTAATGATTAATCAGTCATAGACTATAAGCCCCATGGAGGACAGAGACTTGTTTTTTGTTTTATCTTTGTAATCCCAGTGACTAGTTTGGTGCCTTGTTCATAACGGGCACTTAAATAAATGTTGGTTGAATTGGATTAGATGGCCATTGCAATCTTATTTTTGTTTATTTGTATAATGTCTTAGGAATAAAACAAACATATTTTTAAGAAATACATAATGAGCTTGGGACTAGAATCCTGGTCTTCATGATACCATTCTTTCCTCATCAGAGTCTGAATAAGACTGAGAGTTTTTCCATTCTTACTTAGCTTCTGTAGGCAAAGCATTGGACCTGTCTAGGAGTGTACAATGTGTAAAAAATGAAAACCAGAGCTTAACATTCTCTTCTTTTTCTTATTAACAAGGATACTAAATTTCTATTGTTGTAAATTTGATTTTTAAAAATCCATGTCCTTGGGCATCTTGGTATTCTACCTCCAACAATGTCCTCTTCCCACTCAGGGCTGTCAGACTCAAAGAGTCCATTTCCATTTGCCAGAATCCTTGGTACTCACAGATGTACCACATTAGTTATCTAAACAGTATTGATAATATGCCTTTGGAGAGGACAGTTTTACTGTGTGTACAGTATGTGGCAGTCTAGATAAAATAATTGACAGACAGGTTAATCAAAGATGAAGTACAGTGCTCTGAGAAACAGCTGAACAATGTCAGAAAATTTTCCATTTTGGCTCAGCTTGCCTCCATTAAGCATAAGACTTTTGATCATTATATTCCCATGAAACTGCATTGTCATGAGGGGGGGAAAAGCAGAAAAATAACAGCCACCCAGGCTCTTCGGACTAGGGTATAAGTCTGCATGAAATAGACTGTGTGTCTACAGAATGCAGAATCAACTGACAAGAAACCTTTGGGTCAAGAGGGCTACTCAGGACTAAATGGCTTTTTGGTTGACTTCTTTTTAAAAAATGAATTTCCTTAAGGACATCTAGGTGTCTCAGTTGCTAGAGAGTCAAACCTAGAGATAGGAGGTCCTGGATTCAAATCTGGTCTCAGATGCTTCCTTGCTGGGCAAGTCACTTAAACCCTGTTTCTTAGACTTTGCTGTTCTTCTGCCTGGGAACTGATATATAGTATAATTCTAAGACAGAAGGAAAGGGTTTAAAAAAGTGGAAAGTCCATAGTTCTACTAATTTGGTGTCACATACACACAACCAAGGTGGCATAACAGTTAGAGTACTAAAACTAGTCAGAAAGACTTGAGGTCAAAACTGGCATCATTCACTTCCAGTGTATAGCATGGTGCCTGGCTGGTAGTATAGATTTAATAAATGTTGATTGATTGACTTTATGACTGTGGGCAAGTCTCTTATCCTCTATTTGCCCCAGTTTCTCATGTGTAAAATGGGGATAATAATAATACCTACCTCACAGGGTTGTTGTGAGGTTACAACAAAATAGTATTTATAAAACACTTTGCAAATTTTAATTCTCAATATTAATGCTAGCTATAATTTCAACTCTGTGAACTCAAGTACTTATTGGGTAGAGAGCAAACGTCTTTTAGATTTTGCAAGTCGGCAATGTAATTTGATTGGAAGGAAAACACCTCTGCATTTCCTGCTCTTCTCTCCTTTCCACAATATTTTTTATCCAGTCATAGAACTAATGCTGGAAAGAAACTGAGAAACTATCTAGACCAAGCGCTTTGATTTACAGATGAGGAAATTTAGGACTAGGCAAATTAAGAGACTTGTCTAAAAATCACACAGAACTGGATACTGGATTCAAATGTGACCTTGAACACATCCTAGCTAAGTGACCCTGGGCAAGTCATTTAATCCCAATTTCCTAGCCCTTCTTCTGTCTTAGAATTGACACTAAGACAGAAGAGAAGGATTTAAAAAAAAGAAGTAAAGAAAACAAAGATTAGAGGTGGAGGATTTAAATGGGGCAGGAAATACTATTGATCCACTTATATCCCATTGGTCTTAATGGTAGCTCCCATGTACTGAGATAATATATTTATCTGATCCAGTGTTTATGTTCTTAGAATGTCCCTCAGCATTGTCCAGGAACAATTTTTTTGCAATGGGGCATTCACTTCATGTCCCATATGAAACACTGATAAGTTTTTTTATCAAGTGGTTTTTGAAGAAAAGAACTAGAGAGTCTCTTTAAACACTTTACTGTAGACTGTGTCATTGTCTGTAGCTATGGCATTTTTTAGACATTGCCAGAAATAGGGATGAGCCTGTGGGTTGGTGGGCCACTCGAGGACAGAGCTCTTGCACAATCTTTTTCTGAGTTGGAGATACTTAGATCTCTGAAGAGCTTTTTCAAGAAATATCAGAATAATTACATCAACTTTTTCATCCATGAGCCTTTGATGTGACAAGTAAAATGCGGTCTTAAAATTCCCTGACTTGACATAGGCATTTGTCATCACAAATATTGTTTTTCTGCTTAATTGTATACTGTGGGAAAGGTTTTCCAAAACTGGTTTTCCTGGTATCCAGTCTCGTTCTTCAAGACACAAATTGAATTGTTTATCTCCTTGGCTTTCAATGTTTTCCACCAGCTCTTTGAAAACCCATTCCACCACCTTTGGATCACTGGTATCATAGACAATAAAAGCATCATAGCAGAGCTGTGGGGAAACAAGACGTTGATACCCCTTTAATTTGGCTTTACAGAAGTGATAGCTGTACCACATATCCCAGAAATAGAGATGGTTTGCAACTGGAATAACCAGTAGGCAGAGAATGATGAACATGGAGGCTGTGTACAGAATCGAATTAATTAAATCTAACTCACAGGTATATAAATTGAGTGTAATCAAGCTCTGGCCTTTGTGTACTCCTGGTCCTGCACAGGTTACTTCAGTGGCCAGATAAGGAATAGTTACCTCAGTTTGGTTAATCCACCACACCAACCATACAGCATCACAGTTACAAAAAAAATGATTGCCATGTAAAAGCAGCATGTCAAGCTGGTTAAGGACGTTTTCTGGGAAGCTGGACTTCTGAATGACCTGAAGTTTGTTTGAACTGAGGTCTAGATATCTCAACTGAAAAGCATCTTTGAGAAAATTCTTTGTCAGCTTATGGATTTGGTTATGACTGAGTATCAGTTTCTTGAGACTTTTGGAACAATTGGATAATACTTCAGGAACACTGGTCAGTTTGTTGCGACTGAGATCCAGAGTTTCTAGGTTCTGAAGATAGTTGAGCTCCCTCCAGGTGAAAGACTTAATTTGATTTTTAGACAACAAGAGAGTCCTTAGATTTGGAGGCATACCCTCAAAAACTCCAGTGGGCAAAAAACTGAGGGAATTTTCAGAAATATCCAACACTTCCAGCTGGATCAGATTCCTGAAGAACCCCAAATATCGGTTATCACCATCTCTCCACAAAACATCCAAGTGGTTTCCTCGGAACTCCAAAATCTTTAGAGATTTGCTTTCCATTTCTGTGCTAGTGGAGGTAGAGATATCATTCCTATTCATCATCAATTTCTTCAAAACTTGGAGGTTCTTGGTGAAATTGAGCATGTGAGTGATCCCTTCTGACTGAAAGTAGTGACTATTACCACTAATATCTAGAATTTCTAGTTCCTGTAACTCCTGAAAAGCTGTCGAGTGAAGCAAATCAAGTTTGTTGTTAGAGAAATCTAGGTATTTCAATTTTGCTAAAGGTTGGAATTCGCTGCCATTGAGAGTCTGGCTAATGCTATTTCCTGACAGATTCAGGCACTTCAGAAAGGAAAGATCCTCAAAATCACTGGATTTAACAAAAAATAGATTATTTCTGCTTAAATCCAAGGTTTCTCCATATGATTCACAGTCATCTTTGACCAGTGGGAAAGAAGGCGTCTCTTTGCTTTTAAATTTGCATCTTCGGGCAAACTCATCATATCTAAAATAATGTATGCTTCCAAATGAAGCATGAAACTCTGTAGAAGTCCTGGCCATTGAACAAAATCCATTTTGACTTGATTCTCCAGAAGGAGATATTTTATTAACAGAAAGATCAATGTTCTTAAGGGCTGGGAAGTTTTTGAACACACTCAGCTCAGCAATTTTGATGAAGTTAGTACCAAGATCTAACACTTCAAGCTGTGGAAGATTCTGTATGTACAAGAGATTGGTGCTTTGTAATTCCTTAAAGACGTACCCTTTGAGCCGTAAGATTTTCAGATTTTTCAATGAAGCAAATGTTTTTGACAAGTTTAAATGAGCACGGTAGACCTGTGGTTCGTAATTGAAAGACAAATCCAGGTCTATAAGATTGACAAGAAAATTCAAAAACTTGGCTTCTCCAATTTCTTGGGCCAGAAAATTTTGGGAAAGATCAAGTTTTTCAAGTTTTTTAGTGTTTTTAAACCAACTCTTAGGTATATGTTTGAGTGAATTGCTATGGAGACGCAAAATTTTTAATTCAGTTAAGGAATCAAAAGCACTTCGATGGATCACTAATGGACTATTATTTGGACAAGGGATACAAGGAAATGGGGCATTGAAACAACGAGGGCAATTTCCACTTAAGTCAAGAATTTGTAATTGGTAGAGGTTTTGAAAATCATCCTTTTCAATACTTTGGATATTATTATTATAAAGGTAGAGCTCTGTTAAACTGGAAGGCAAAACAGTAGGAACAGTAGTTAAATTGTCAGCCTTTAGAGATAATAATGTTAAATTCCTCAAGCTCCGGAAGGCATCTTTTTCTATAGAAAAAGAAACATTGCAAGGATTACGGAAATAACAATTTTGGCCCAGGTAGAGTATTTCTAGGTTGACTAAGTCAGTAAGATTCTCTCTGGTGATGGAAAAAATGTGGTTTGCTTCAAGACTCAGCAACTGCAAATTTGAAGGAAGGTCCAAAGGTATTTCAGAGAGTTGATTTGCATCCAGGTACAGTGACTTCAAATTAGTGAGATTTCTAAAGCTGCCAGAGTCTATATTTAGCCTCTTGGTGCAGATGTGATCTTTTGGTCCTAGTAGGACAGGAACACAATTGCATCGGAAATCAATTTCTACCAGATTTTTCAGACCAGCAAAGGAGTTTGGGGAAATTTTTGGGATGTGATTAATGGTGAGGGTCAGGTTGGTTGTATTGTAAGGTATTCCATTTGGGATTTCTGTGAGATGTTTTTCTGTGCAATTTACCATCACGCTGGCTTCCATAATGTTCTGAGTGACGTTACAAGGCAAGGTTTTGGGAAACCATCTAGCTCTGGAGCATTTGTACAATATGAACAGGTGAAAGAGGATAAGGAATAATCTGTACAACCTCCGCATGTGGAATATCTGAAACAATAACAAAAGGAAAGAAGTTAGCAAAGAATAGATTCTGTGCAGAAATAGATAGTTGTGAAATTAATTTCCACTTATTACATCCATTTAATCGATGCAAATTTTAACTAAAAAGTTTCCCTCCTCAAACCTCCTAAGCCTTTATAGTGATAGCATATTCAAATTTTTAAAAATCCTTACTAATCTTTTAAGTAATTTAACCATAGATTTATTCTTGATAAGAATCATAACATTATAGGCTCATAGAATCATATTCAAAATTGTTTGTTAATATTTCAAATAATTCAGTTGCAAGTTTATTCTTACTTAAGAGTTATCGTCAGGCTCCTCAGGTGAGGAGATCTCAGGCCAGATCCATAGTGCCTGGTGACTGCCATCTCCTCCTGGGTGTATTTTGTCCCCTAAGGAAGGCTCTACTCAATATCTTCAGTCAGCCCCCAAACAACGACTTCCATCTGTACTCATGCAATGAGACTTCCACTCACTGCTGCCAGGCAGCCCCTTGCTGCTCCTGTCTTTTGAGGGTTGAGCAGTGGTGCCCTATATTCAAAGATGAACATTCTTAGACCTGGTCATATCCTTTATATCTCAGTGATTCTGACTTCCACATCCCATACGCCCTACTACCTGATTTCTCATCCTCATCTCCCTCAGCTGTCCCATCCCCAAATTATCAACCTAATTCTGCCCAGCTCTTTCATTGTGCTCTCAAGAATGCTTGTTCCATAGATAACAAACTTCCTTTCATCTTAAATCTTTTCTTCTTCCACTCCTTCCATCTGCTAGCTCTTTCTGAAACCCAGCTTTACCCAATGACCTATCCTCCCTGGTCACCCTTTTCAGTACTGGTGGTATCTTCACCCATTCAAGTCAAGGTGGGGGATTGGAATACTCTTTGCTCCCCTTCAACCTCTTCTAGGTTCTCACTCTTCCTCAATAGTAACATAGCAACCTCTCCCCCTCTGAAGTTCATGCTATCTGCTACCCAATCAAAAGTCTTATAACCGTTGTCTACAGACCCCAAACCTCTCCCTTTCTTTCCTCAATGAGTTCTATACATAGGCACAATTTTTCTCTTCTCCCCAATTCCTGTCCTCATACTAGAGAACGTTAATACACCTATTGATTTCTCCCTCTAATATTCTAACTGCCATGTTCCTCAACCTATTCAATCTGCCATGAGCTACTCCTCTACCCTACCTCAGCTTCATCCAAAAATGATATTGATCTTGCCATTATTCACAAGTGTACTATCCCAATATTTAAGAATTCTGAAATCCTTTTATCTAACCATAATCTATTGACTTTTAGGCTCTACCTGGGCAAAATCCTACTCTTTGTCAATACCATAATCTCTAGACCAGTGATTCCCAAACTTTTTTGGCCTACCGTCCCCTTTCCAGAAAAAATATTACTTAGCCCGCTGGAAATTATTTTTTTTTAAATTTTAATAGCAATTAATAGGAAAGATAAATGCACCTGTGGCCATTACTGCCTCTCTGGATTGCTGTAGCACCCACCAGGGGGTGGTAGCACCCACTTTGGGAATCACCACTCTAGACTCTTCAGTTCTCTCCCAGGCCTCTGCACTAGCCACTCTCCTCTTCTTCACATCTTGACCCATTAGTGAATAATTCTTCTCTACACTGTCCTTCTCTCTGTTTCCTTAGCTCCCTTGTCATACCTCTGATTATGCCCTTGCCACATCTCAGCCTTGGATCACTCCCACCATTCTTTCTTACACATGTTCTGGTGAATGAAGGTGAATGTGTGAGAAAATCAAACTACTATTCTGATTGGGTCCAATACAGATTTGTGTTATATGACCTCAATTGGCCCCTTACTGCAGCTCTGCAATCCTATTCTATCTTCTGTATCAACTCATTGTCTTAAAATGGCTTTTCAAAACCTTTTTATGTCTTCTGAAACGTCTCATGTCTTCCCTTTGCCCCAGTCTCTCTCACCTGAGAATCTTGCCTCATATTTTACAGAAAAAAAATTGAAGCCATTCACCATGAACTTCCTCTTTTCCATCTTCCTCATCTCTTATTACACAGGAACCTTCTGCCACCTTTCTCTCCTCCCCCCCTATCTCACATGATGAAATGGTGTTGTTCAAGTGATCTCATTCTATCCTGTATCCTTCTCTGCTTTCCCTATTATTTCAATCATTTTCAATCTTCTCTCTATTGACTCATTTCTAAAGCCTACAAACATGCCCATGTCTCTCCATCCTCAAAAAATGCTCACTTGATCTTTCTATTTCTACTGTCATCCTATATCTCTTTTGCATTTCATAGCTAATCAAAATCTACCATAGGTGCCTCCACTTTCTCCTTTCTCATTCTCTTCTAAATCACTTATAGTCTGACTTTAGACCTCATCATTCCACTGAAATGCTCTTTTCTAAGTTACTAATTATCTCTTAGCTACCAAATCCAATGACCTTTTCCCAGCCCTAATTCTCCTTGATATCTCTGTAGTCTTTAACACTATTGGTTATCCTCTCTTCCTTGATACTTTCTTCTCTCTAGGTTTTCAGGATACCATTCTCTTCTGGTTCTCCTCCCTATCTATCTGACTGATCCTTCTCTGTTTTCTTTGTTGGATGCTCTTAGATCATACCTTCTAACCATAGCTGTCCCTCAGAGTTCTGTCCTAGATCTTCTTCTATTCTTCTTCTATACTAATTCGCTTAGTAATCTCATGAGCTCCCATAAATTTAATTACTATCTCTATGTTGATGATCCTCAAATCTACCTATCCTGCCTCAAACTCTTTGTTGACCTCCATTCTCACAACTCCAACTGCCCTTCAGGCCTCTCAAAATGTGTCTTTGGTAGACATCTTAAATTCAAAATGTCTGAAACACATTATCTTTTCTCCTAAACCATCCTCACCTCCTACCTTCTATATTAATGTAAAGGGTGACATCATCTGCCTAATCTCTCAGGCTCACAATCAAAAAATCATCCTGGATTCGTCATTATGTCTCATCCTCTGATATCCAGTCTTTTGCCAAGGTTTTTTTTTATTTCACCTTGGCAGCATCTCTTGTCTATATCCCATTCTCTCCTCTGATTCCACCACCACTCTAGTGAGTTCTCATCAACTCACACTTGGACTATTGCAGTACCTTGTCTCAAGTCTCTCACCACCCCAATCCATCCTCCACTTAGCCACTAAAGTGATTTTCCTGAAACACAGTTCTGACCCTGTCACTTCCCTATTCAATAAACTCCAGAGGCTGCCTTTCACTTTTAGGATCAAATACAAAATTCTGTTTGGTTTGCAAAGTTCTTCATAACATAGTACTCCTACTTTTGCAGTCTTCTCACACCTTTATCCCTGCTATGTATTCTCTGATCCAATGACACTGGCTTTTTGCTATTTCATGAATAACATACTCCATCTCAATTCCAGGCATTTTCTGTGACTTCCCTCCATTCTTGGAATGCTCTCCCTCTGCTTTCCTTCTCCATCTCTGCCTCCTAGCTTCCCTGGCTTGCTTAAAGTCTGAACTAAAATTCTGTCTATAACAAGCCTTTCTCAACTCTTAATTCCAGTACCTTTCTTCAATTATTTCCTATCAATCCTGTATATACCTTACTCTGTGTGCATGCATGCATGTGCGTGTGTGTGCGTGTGTGTGTGTGTGTGTGTGTGTGTGTTTGTATCTTGACTTCCCATTAGATAGTGAGCTCCTTGAGGAAAGGCAGGGAATGTCTTTTGCCTCCTTTTCTATCCTTAGCTCTTAGTACAGTGCCTAGCATCTAGCAGAAAATCAATTTTTATTAGTGTCAGATAATTCCATGGTGTGACTTTGTTTTATTTTATTGTTTTAATAATTTAATCCATTTTATTCAAGCCTCTTCATGATGTGTTTTTAGGTACATCACTAGTCTACTGTTTATACAGCTAGGTCCTTATTGTCCCTAATGTGGTGAAGTGATATTAATATTTGAATTTTCATTATACATTTCCATTGGGCAGAATCCAATTACCATGTTTTACATACAGATACACATCTTTTAAAAAGTACAAATTCAGACAACATGAACTCATTGTGGTATTCATTATTTGCTTGGAACCTGGTTATTTCTGAAATTCTACTATTAGCATTTCATTTCTTTGTTCTTTCTTTCTTTTTTTTTTCATGGAGGGAGAGAAAAGGGACACCTTGTTGTAGGAATTGCTTGCTGTAGAAACTTCCTTCCCTAAATCTATGATCTTAAGTTATATAGAGATTTCCCAGTGTGGAAACACTCTCCATCAATGAAAATTGATGATTCTCCTATAATATAAGGCTATAGTTGCCTGGAACCTTGAGAAGTTAAATGATTTGTCATTTGTTGACATATTTTGAGAATTTGAGATAATTATTTGTCATATATTGAGAATGTGTTAGAGGATAAGTTTTACTTCTGGTCTTCTTTATCCAAAAGTTGCCCATATCTACTATCTCTACCATTTCTTACTGTAGGTTCAGAAAACTAGAGAAAAATGAAAAAAGTCTTTGCCTTCTGTTCTTAAGTCTATAATCACAGTGGGCATTAAGGGAATAAAATGGTCAGCTAGTTGGCATAGTGGATAGAACACCAGGCCTAGAGTCAGGCTAAATCTGAGTTCAAATCCAGCCTTAGACATTTATTAGCTGTGTGACTCTGGGCAAGTCACTGAGCCTCTAAAACTCTAAGTCTCCTCATCTATAAATGAGGATAATAATAGCACTTACCTCCCAGAGTAGTTGTGAATATTAAATGAAATAATAATTATAAAGTGCATTAGCACAATAGCTGACATAGTAAAGTTTATATATATACATATATATGTTAGTTATTATTATTGTAAGGAATAATATGATCATGGATTCAGGGCTGAAGGGGTCCTCAGAGGTCATCCCATCAAAACCCTACATTTTACAGATATGAAATCAAAATCCAGGGAGGACACACAAGTAGGAAATTTTAGTGGAAGGACTTGAAACAACATCCCATCCCTTCTAAGCCTTTTTCTCTCCAGACACTGCCTCTAAAGAGCAAAGAAAAGATTGAAACCCAGACTTATACAAATCCAATGGTCTTTCCATTATTCTAAGTATCAAATCTCATGCCTTAATATCTCTGAATCACAAAAGGTTAATATGCTACCTTTGGAAGAGGGAACACATTAAGCATTTTTCAGTGGTTAACATTTAGTTTGGATTAGCTTATCAGAACTTTCCCAAGAAGTAAGTGTACTAAGCTATGTAGCAGAAAACAAGATAGGCAACAGTAGGTCATTACTGATAAGCAATGAAGTGAGAGGGAGAAACTAGGAAGTGCTTAAGGAGGAAGGAGGCTGAGGGTACCAGAATGGATGAAGGAGCACATAAGCAGGCAGAGATAATCCAAGAGCTCTATGTATCTTTAAAAGAAGGAAAGAAAGAAGAAACTAAGAAAAGATACTTTATGAAAATAAACCTGCTTTGGAGGCAGCCAGATGGCTCAGTGAATAGAGAGCCAGACCTGAAGATGTGAGGTCCTGGGTTCAAATCTGGCCTCAGACACTTCCTAGCTATATGATCCTGGGCAAGTGACTTAACTCCCATTCCCTAGCCTTTACGGCTCTTCTGCCTTAGAACCAATATGTAGTATTGATTCTAAGATGGAAGATAAGGGTCTAAATAAATAAAACTGCTTCCTTCATGATTTCCTCCAAGCTCTCCCTGCCTTAAGATTGGTTATAACTTCTATTTTGTCTTAAAATCTCATACTTTCATAATTTTCATGTATCCAAACAGTATCTGAAAGGGGAAAGTTGTAGCTATCAAAGATATTTGGTTTGATTGATTTCTATTGGGGAATTGTTAAACAAGTTGTGGTGTATGATTGTGATGAAGTGCTATTGTGCTAGAAGAAATAATGGGTTGTGGAGTGGTTTCAGAAAAACCTGAAAAAACCTATATGAACTGATGTAAAGTGAAATGAGAAGAACCAAGAGATCATGGTGCACTGTAAGAGCAAGGTTGTAATGATGATCAACTGTGAAAGACTTGACGACTCATTACAATGATCTAAGACAATTCCAAAGGACCCATGATGAAAAAATGCTGTCCATTTCCAGAGAGAGAACTGATGAACTCTGAGTTCTCATTTTTCTTCATTTTTCTTTTGCTCTTTTTGAAACATGGCTAACATGGAAATATGTTTTGTATGATTTTACTTATTTCTTGCCTTTTCAGTGGTTGGAGGAAGCAGTGGATGAGAGGGAGAGAATGTAGAAATAAAAATCTTAAAAGGAAAGAATGTAAAAAAAATAAATAATGAAATTGTAAAAAACCCAAAACAGTAATGAGTATCATCCAATTCAATTTTCTTAATTTTCAGATGAGAAAATGAGTCTGAAGAAGTAAAGTCAGACTGGCAACAAAAACTTATTCAATGTTCATTACTGTGTGTCAGGCATTGTTCTAAGGGCTAAGGATACCAAAAGACACAAAAGATAGTGCCTACCCTCAAGGCACTTATAATCTAATGGGGAAGATAACATGAAAACAAATATATATAAAACAGGTATATAAGGTATAAACAAGATAAATATTAAAGCCCTGAGAGAAAGAAAGAGAAAGCATTAGAATTAAGAAGGGGTTGGGGAAACCTTCTTGTAAAAGCTTAGATTAACTCTAGGATTTGAAGAAGGCCAGGGAAGCCAAGAGGCAAAAATGATGAGGGAAAAAAAATCTTCAAAACTGAAAGATGAGTGTCAAGTGCAAAAAACAGTGAGAACAGTGTCACTGGATTGTGGACTTCATAGGTGGGACATAAGATGTAAGAAGACTGGCAGACAGTTTTTTGAATGGTTTAGAATGCCAAACATAGGATTTTATATTTTTTTCCTAGAGGTGATAGGAATCCTAGGAAGATCACTTTAACAGCTGACTATAGGATGAGTGGAAAGAGGGGCAGGTAAGTGGCTCATTGGATAGAGTGCCAGGTCTAGAGATGGGAGATCCTGGGTTCAAATCTGGCCTCAGACATATCCTAGTTATGTGACTTGGGGAAATGTCACTTAATCCCATTTGCCTAACCATTTCCTTTCTGTCTTAGCTTTGTTACTGAGACAGAAAGTAAGAGTTTAATAAAAGAAAAAGATGAGTGGGAAGAGGGGTCATGAGCCAACCAGCAAGCTGTTGTAATAGTCTAGACACGGAATGATGAAGGGCTTTCATTAAAGTAGTGGCAGTATCAGAGGAGAGGAGGGAGCATATAGGAGAGATGTTGCAAAGTTAAAATCAACAAGCCATGGCAACAGATTGAATATGAGGGTGAGAGAGTGAGGAGTTGAGGATGATATTGAGGTTTTGATTTTCAGTCACTGGGAAGATAGTGATGCACTTGACCATAATAGAGAAGTTAAGAAGAAGGCAAGATTTTTGGGAAAAGATAATGAGCTCAGTTAGGGACATGATGAGTTTAAGACGTCTATCGGATATCCAGTTTGAAATGCCAATTGGTTATGTGAGACTGGAAGTCAGCAGAGATATTAGGGCTAGATAAGGAGATATGAGAATCATCAGCATAGAGGAGATAATTGATTTCATGATAGCTGATGATATCATCAGGTGAAATAGTTAGAGGGAGAAGAGAGCCTAGGACAGAGCCCTGTGGGACACCCACAGTAGATGGGCATGACCTGGATGAAGATCCAACAAAGGAGACTGAAGAGTAATCAGATAGATAGGAGGAAAACCAGAAGAGAGTTGAGTCCCAAAAACCTAGAGAGAAGAGAGTGTCAAGAACTGACAGTGTCAAAGGCTACAGAAAAGTCAAGAAGGATGAGAGTTGAAAGAAAAGGAACTGGAAGCACAACCTTTAACTCCAAACAGGAGGAAAGGCATTGGGCAAAAGCAAGTAGGAAGGACAGATCGAGTGAGGCTTTTTTGAGGATAAAAAAGGCATGGGCATATTTGTAGGCAGTTGGGAAGCAGTCAATAGACAAGGAAAGATTCAAGATAAATGGGAAAGTCAAGGTGATAGAGAGGACAATCTGCTGTAGAAGATAGGATAGAATGAGATCAGGCTGAATGTTTTCTCGACAAATTTTCCCTGCCTTCTCTGACACAGCTTCCTCCCCATCATACAATACAACTGATGCTAGATTCCCTAATTAACTTTCCTGGTCTAGGAATATAAAAGGTCCTAGTCTTGTGTAGTCAGGACCTTGCAGACTTGAAGGAGAGGGGTGCCTATAACCATGCAAGTCTCCATATCCTGTAAACTTACCAGACACTGTGTCTGGAGGGAGATGAAAGGGGCCATGTTCAGAGAAATTAAGTGCCACATATCCTTTTTGTATATCCTTGCCTTGCTGGGTAAAGTAAACCTTCTCCTTTGTTCTATGTTCAGTGACGTGCAAGTGCCTTATTTCATCCCAACACTAAGCCTGAAAAAGTATTGTGTTAAATTCTCATCATGTGAGACAGGTCAAGACAGAGATAATGGAAGGAGGCTTTTGTGAATGTTTAATTGAGGAGAAAGAGAGAAGCTTTTGATGAATAAATAGTCTCAACTTTTTTTTCAGTGGAATATGAAGCAAGGTTCTCACCTGAAAGGGTTGGGGAAAGGAAAGATCTGGGGAGTTTGAGAAGGTATTAGAAAGTTTAGAAAAGCCAGCGTGGTGAGTGGGATACTAGGACAATTATTGTCGTTCAGTCATTTTAATGGTGTCTGGCTCTTAATGACCCCATTTGGGATTTTCTTGGCAAAGATACTGGAGTAGTTTTCAATGTCCTTCTCCACCTTATTTTACAGTGGAAGAAACTAAGGCAAACAGGGCGAAGTGACTTGCCAAAGGTCACATAGATAGTAAATGCCTGAATTTGAATTCAAGTCTCCCTGAATTCTCTATCCACTACATTACCTAACTGCCCAATGAGACAACTTATGGAATTATAAGAGGATTGCTTTGCTGCAGTAGGTGTTCACTTGATATTATGCAGCATAAATGTTTAATGGATCCAGTCACCATGGATTTATAATTTTCTTCAGCTTTGTGCATCAGCATGTAAGGCATGATGGTGGGAGTGATCTGGATTGAAGTTTGGCAGGGTCAGCTCAGAGATTGGACAAAGGGGCAAAGGATTTGGTCTAGAAGACAGTGTTGAGTAGAATTGGTTCTAAGAGAGTTTCATATATATATGAGTTCTAAGAAAGACCTGAGGGGTCCAGGAACTGGAGGTCATGGTGAGGATGAAGAATAGGATTTGTGTTTCTAAGGCAGAGGGAAAAGGTAAAATGACAAGAGACTGAGATCAGATGAGGGAATTTTAGCATTCACAAACAGAGAAGTAGATTGTTTGTTGGTGATGGCAAGATCAAAGGTGTGACCATCTGTGTGTGTGTGTGTGTGTGTGTGTGTGTGTGTGTGTGTGTGTGTGTGTGTGTGTGTGAGGTGTAATGGAGAAGTAAACCATGGGAAACGAGCAAACTGAATTGTGAGGTTAGGGCTTTTGAGGAAGTATCACTGGATGCTAAAGTTCCCTATTATGAGGACAGGAACTGGGAAGAGAGAAAGATTGTGAGCCAGATAATCAACTCACTGAGGAAAGGAGGAGTGTGTCCTGGAAGTTGGTAGACATCAGCTCCTAGAATTCTGATTGGGTGGTAGATGAGGTTTGAGTGGCTTTCAAAGATGGAGAAGTTACTTAGTGATAGAGGTAAAGGATGTACCTGGAAGTGGCTGTGGAAAGCAAAAAGTATTCCAACCCTCCCCTCCTCATCCACTGAGTGGGAATGAGAGAAGATGCAACCAGCACTGGAAAGGGAGACTAGGGAGGCTGTGTTGTCAGGGAAGGAGCCAGGTCTTAGTGAAAGCCAAAGGATGAAAGGAATAGGAAAGGAAAGGATTCGAGATGAAAGCAAGTTTGTTATATCCTGAACAAGTATTCCAGAGAGTGTAGTAAATAGGGTATAAATTCCTGTTTCTCAAGAAACAAAAATCTTGTAGAGATTCTAAACTCTGTTCCAAATGCAATTTGAGATGAGGGTTTTGTCATATCCATTTTTGTATCTCCAGAGTCTTGCATAGTTCCTTACACAATAAATTCTTATTAGTTTTAATGGAATTCCCTTGTTGAGATATAATACATTTTTGTTGATTTTCATTGAATTTGCTGGTCCTTGCCTGAGCCCAAAAGCACCAACCCAAACCAAAAGGACCCTGATTATGTGATAAGCCACCGTTGCTGGGTGTATGGTACTGTATCAAAAGCTGTGTTGGAAAATTAGAGTTCCAAGAAAAGGAAATCTTTCTGAAAAGGATGAAGAAACCCCAGAAGGAACTCAATTAAACTGAGAACCAACAAAAATAAGATAAGTAACAAAATAAAGAAGAAAGAATTTTTAAATCTAGAAATCCTTTCTTGAGTTTTGTTTTATTCATTCAGTGGATAGAGTGCTGGGGCTGAAAGCAGGAAGACTTGAGTTCAGATTTGACCTCAGACACTTTCTAGGCAAGTCACTTAACTCTGATGGTCTAATAAAAGGATCCACTGGAGTGGGAAATGGCAAACCACTATAGTATCTTTGACAAGAAAATCCCCGGTCCATGGGGGCATGAAGAATCTGACACAACTGAACAACAAAGATATCCTTTCTTAAATTTTGTTACTCTTAAAAGAATATATCTGAAGATTTAACATTTGTTTCTAAGATGTTTTTGGAATAGGTTTAAAAATATAAATGTTTCCCTCTGTTCTACTGGGGATTTCTATCTCTGGATATATTTCTGTCCTTTTCCTTTTCCATTTCAGGCCATCTGGTTGTTCCTCTACTTCAGAAATGACCGAAGCTTTTAGTTTCCATTTTCTTTTTTGGGGGGGAGATCAGCTGTGAGACACTTATTTTTCCTTTTCCTTTTTTTCTTCTATTCCCTTTAGTTCAGATGATGCATGTTTTCCCAATAATTGCCAAATGACATTCATCTTGGTCGTAATTTGATTTGTAAGAAGAGAACACACCATTACATAGGAAAGGCTTTGGTAATGAATCATAGCTGATTCCACATGCAAATACACTGACTAAATTTGGATGCTCAATTAGGGAGTTAATTATGTTGAAAATGGGATTGCTCCCTTTGAATGCACAGGTGTTCCTGTCCTCACATTTAAACCCAGGATCTTTTCATTCTGGGAAAGCAGAAAATGGAATATGCTTATTGCAGAGTCATTTAGTCTAGTCATCTCTATGTTATCTTACATATCAATCTACAAGATGAAAAGCCTGCCTCTTGTTAACTTATATTTCCTTACAGGTAATGTTTCCTAAAACTCTTCAATTTTTATGTTTAGGGTTTTTCCCCTAGTTTTTGTTTTGTTTTAGCTATTGTTCTTAATAAAAACAATTAAAGTGTTAAAATTATTAATATTGTATATATTAACAATAATTTAGTATAAATTATTAGAAAAGGTAGGAGAAGTTTATATTTTGTATATGGGCAATTTGAAAGATTCAGATATTTTCTGCATTTTATTTTTTATTTCATCCTTAAACAATTAAAATTTGATATTTTCTCTTATGAAACAAGTACGAAACCAGAAAAAAAGAGGATTATGTATGAAATTGGGAATGTCTATAAGTACAACCTAATTTTTAAACCGTATATAATGATTGAACATGTAAAATCTATGTCAGGTTTCTTACTGTCTTCAGGGAAGGGGTAGAGATGGGAGGGAGTGAGGAAGAGAGGATAGGAAGGAGGGAGAAAATTTGGAATCCAAAAAAATTTTTTAAAAGAATATTAAAATTGTTTTTACATGTCATTGAAAAAAATAAAATATTTTTAGTTAAAGAAAAAAGTACTTAACAAACTCAACATCTTTTCAACACTGTACTCTTTGAGACTAAGATATTTTAGAGGAGTTTCTAAAGGTCCCTTCTAGTTCATTTAGTGGTAGTCTGATTTTCATTCCTATCTAATTAGTCAGATACCTGTACATCTCCTGATGCAGTCAGTGCCTACTGACATTGGTGCCTACGCCATGGACAGAATGAGTCTGAGAAAGTGGTAAGAGAAAAGAACCTGTCCCAGGGTACAACACTAGCAATAACCAAAAAGGTTTCAAAGGAGTAGAACTTGAGGCAAAAAATAATAAGATGAAATTGAATAGAAATGCATTTACATTTATTTAGATTTTTAATTTATAACTAGATTTTGCATATTTACATATATCTATATTTAGATTTTTAAAAATCACCAAAAGACAGGATTAGAGAAAGTCCATCTATCAAACAATTTTGGGAGAAAAGATGTGCTCTGGTAAATTCAATGTAAGTCAACAATGACTTGGCAGGCAGCTCACTCTTTGTATCCCTCATACCTAAAACAATGCTTGGCACATAGGAGACCTCAGTAAATATTTGTTGTCTTAGACTGCATTGATATAGACATAGTGTCTAAAGAAGGAGGTGATGAGGTGATCAGATCATATCAGGGGTAATGCACTCAATTCTATTTAACCCATTTTGAGGATTTGCTAAGTGCTCCATGAATGCATTTCGACTGATATACAACATATGCCCCCCACCTTTTTTCATATCGCGCAAATTCACTGGCATCCTTCCTCACTTGCACACATATCAAACTTCACACACACACACACACACACACACACACACACAATTATGCACACTTGAATGATAAACAAGTATTTGAAAGAATATGTAATATTCAACACCCATAATCACCTACCTCTCTTCTAAGAGGAAGGGAGGAAATATGTTTCATTCTCTGCTCTCTGAAACGAAGGTGGTTCTTTGTAAATAAGCAGATTTACAGTTGCCATTCAGTGTTGTTTTCATTATAATTAAAAAGTCATTTTATATAGTTCTGCTTAGGTTTTGCTCTCTTTGCTCTTAAGTCCCTTTCTTGTCATATTTCCTAAAGTCCTTGTACCAATAATTTCTTTTGGAACTATACTATTCTCTTACCTTTTTATACAATGGTTTGTTTAGCCATTTTCTATTTGATAGGTGAATATTTTTTTCCTGTGTGTGTGTTTAACTAATATAAAAAGTGCTTCTATAGTTATTTTGTAACGTAGGAGAACTTTCTTTCTGCCATTGACCTCCTTAGGGCATATGCCCAGAAGAAGGATCTATGGATCAAACAAAGGGTATGAATAATTTAGTGACATGATTTATATGATGCCAAGTTGTTTTCCAGAATGATTGTACCACTTTGCAGCTTTTCTTATATCACTCTGCCTGTCTTCCCATGATCCCTTGATTGACTATTTCCCATTTTTTATCTTCTTTGCCAATTGGACATCTTAGAGGTAAAAGTTTCAAGTTTTTAAAATTATATTTTTCCATATTACATGTAGATACAACTTTCTAAAGTTAACTAATTTTTATTTTTTTTCAGTTATGGGATGGAAACAATTTTTGACAATCGTCTTCTGTCATTTTGGAATTCAGATTTTCTCCCTCCCTCAAACACCGTCCCAAAGGTGGTTAATTATCTGATATACATTTTGCCCATACTTTCATGTAGATATAACTTTTAATGATCATTTTCTGACATTTTGCAATACATATTCTCTCTCTTCATCCCACCCCTCCCCTTTTCTGGAGATGGCAGGTAACATGATATAGGTTTTACATGTGCTATCGTGCTATACAAAGTTCTGCATTTGTCATTTTAATTGATATATTTCTTATTAGTGTATTGGACTTATTTTTCATACAGTTGTTGGTCATGCCATTTGAAGAAAGATATTGAAAATCTGGGAAATACACAGAAGAAGGCAACAAGGATGGTGAGAGGGCCAAGAATGTGCCATAGGACAGTTAAGTAGAAAGAAGTGAGGAATTTGACCTGGGGAAGATAAGACTTTGGGTGAAGGGTTGGGAGTGGGAAGGAACAAGAAATGTCTTCAAGTATTCAAAAGGCTGTTTTGTAGATTAGGCATTAGTTTTATTTTGCCTGACCCTAGAGTGGTGGACTAGGAACATTCAAGGGAATATTCATAGGTAGATTTCCACTGACTGCAAAAACAAAAAGAAATAACTGAAAAAAGGAGGGGGCTGAGGTCCTGGGTTCAAATATGGCCTCAGGCATTTTTTAACTGTATGACTATGGGAAAGTCACTCAAATCCCATTACCTAGCCCTTATTGCCCTTCTGCCTTGGAGCCAATACACAACATTGATTCTAAGACAGAAAGTAAGGGTTTTTAAAAATAAAAAAATAAAGAAAATTTAAAGGAAACAAAAGGATAGACTTGGAGAGGCAGAGGGTTCCCTTCTGTTAGTAGTCTTCAAGCAAAGGCTTCTTCATAGAATCATAGATTTGGTATTAGAAAGTAGGCTCAAAGGCTCCTATTTTCCAATACACCTCATTTTCCAGATCAGAAAATTAAGTCTCTAAAAAAGTGAAATGGCCTGATAGCACTTGGAAAATCTGGTATTCAAATTCAGGCCTTAAGATTCTACTCCAGCTCCCTACTTGCTGTCACACTCTATTTCCCTAACTCTGACTACTGGGATTCTTCTTTAGGTAACAGTTGCAATAGAAGACCACTGCTGACTCTTCTATCTTGGCAGTCTGTGCCCCTGGGCATACCAAATTCCTACTTGCATCATGTCTTCCCATAAATTCCGACAATGATGTGAACTTACCTATTTGATTTGTTATTATACTTCAGTCACATTCGACTATTCATGATCCCATTTAAAGTTTTCTTGGCAAAAATAATGGAGTGGTTCTCTATTTCCTTCTCCAATTCATTATACAGGTGAGGAAACTGAGGCAAACAGTTAAATGACTCGCCCAGGGTCATACCACTATTAAGTTTCTGAAGCCAAATTTGAAATTCCTTGGGGATTAGGTGCTATGTTTTTATGGTACTGTGACAAGTGTTTCATTTGGGACAGTAGACCTAGTTCTAAGCTGTGTCTCTTAATTATTGATATAACCTGAGTTTCTGGAACTCAGGTTCTTTATTTGTAAAACCTCCTACCTCTTACTTTCTGATGTGAGGCAGTGCAGGGGAAGGAAATGTCACAGAATCTGGGTTCAAATCACATGACCTGGGGGGCAGCTGAGAGTCAGGCCTAGAGACGGGAGGTCCTAGGTTCAAATCTGGCCTCAGACACTTCCCAGCTGTGTGACCCTGGGCAAGTCACTTGACCCCTATTGCCCACCCTTACCAATCTTCCACCTATGAGACAATACACAGAAGTTAAGGGTTTAAAAACAAAACAAAACAAAACAAAACAAAACAAAACAAATCACATGACCTGGAAGTGCTTGAACTTCAGGGCTATAGTTTCTTTATGTGCATTAAGTTGGGTTAAATAACAGTTCTAAATTTGTGTTTCTATGAATCCTACTTCTGTAGTCCTATTTTGGCATGGATGCATACAGATTTACAAATCATTCTTATTTTTACATTAGATATTCAAATATTTGGAGATCACCAGTGCTTGTTGTTGTTGATATAAATAAATCTTATCTTCTGTATTAGAATCAATATTGAGTATCAGTTCCAAGGCAGAAGAGCAGTAATAGCTTAGCAAATGGAGAGGACATGTACCCAGGAAATATTTGAAGCCAAATTTGAATCCAGGACCTCTGAACTCCAGGGCTGGTACTCTATCCACTGGGCTACCTCACTGCCTTTTCCAGTGATTGTTCCCAGTGGATAGAGTTCCACACCTGGAATCAGGAAGAGAAGAGTTCAGATCTAGCCTTAGGCACTTACTAGCTGTATGACTATGGGCAAATCATTTCAACCTATTTGCCTAACCTTTTTTCTTAGCATTGTTACTAAGACACAAAATAAAGGTTACTTTAAAAAAAAAAGTGAGGTTAGGAGAGAAATCATCAATTTTGTCAGGATTTTGGGTCAAATACTCATGGATTCATCTCTTCCTAGAGATTTTAAGGCAGCTAAGGAAGTGGTGGAGGTAGGGGGAAGGTGTTCCTGAACAGAAAGCTTGACCTGAAACTGCCTCAGACACTAGCTGAGTGACCCTGGGCAAGTCACTAAACCTCAGTCTGCTTCAATTTCCTCATCTGGAAAATGTGCACCTTCCTCCCAGGGTCATAGTAAGGCTCAAAAGAGTTAACATATATATATATATATATATATATATATATATATATAT
>NC_058132.1:460263010-460288124 GCF_016433145.1 Gracilinanus agilis
TGTGTGTGTGTGTGTGTGTGTGTGTGTATTTTGAAGGATCATCATTAGCTACAAATTTTTATCAATAATTCTCTAGATATAGGATACTGTGCTAGACCCTAAGGATACAAAGTATGATTCCAACAAGCTGTGTCAATATATCTATTTACTCACATATACATATATATTTTTAGACACAAATATAATATTATATCTAAATTTTGGAGAGAGAAGGGCACCAGAAGAGGGTAAAGGGAACCCCTTTATGATAAGGAAATTCTCTCCACAAATATGGATTAATACATGCTCTCCAACTTTCAGTCTTAGACACTTGCCTGGGCCACTGAAAAGTTAAGAGAGTTGCCCATGGTCACATAGTATGGATCAGAGATAGACTTGAACCCGAGCCTTCTTAACTGTAAAAGTAGTTGATAGAGATGCTCATTACACCATGATTCAGTTAGAGAGAGGGTGAGAGAGAGAAAGAGGAGAGATAGAAAGAGGAAAGAGAGATAAGCAGAAACAGATAGACAGAGACAGAAACAGAGACAGAAACAGAGGCAGAGACAGACGGACAGACAGACAGACAGACAGACAGACAGAGTTGATTGCTTTCGTATAATTTTGTGGGTAGTTTCTATCTAAGCAAGACATCTGCTTTTACAAGGAAATTCTCATAGTTTCAGTTTTTTGAGTTACATATTTGATATTCTTTCCAAAACCTTTGGGACCCTTCTTTTAGAAGAAAATGGACTATTGGCCAACATCTATAATGCATGAATTCCTATTTACAAGTCAGAATGTCTCTGCTTTGATCTATATGTCTAATTATAGGCCACAAAGATATAATCAAATATTTGATTTGCTTTATGATTAAAAAAAGAAGTGAAACAAAGATCACTACCCTTTTTTTTTTGCCATTCTTTATTTTTAATGTGGATGTATATCTACACATGTGTATATGCTAGGCATCCCAAAAGTTTTAATCTAGTTTAAAACTATTTAATAATATATAAATTTTATATAATATATAATGTATAAATTTATGTATATAATATATAGAATATTACATAAAATACATATAATATATAAATATATAATATATAAAATTATATATTTGTGTGAATATATGTGTATGTGTGTGTGCAAATGTGTATTTGGACCCAAAATATTAGTATAGTTTTCACCTAATAAACCTATATGCATATATTAAAACTGAACATATGTGTACTTGTGTATATATGTATATACACATTTTTTCATTAAAGTTTACAACTGCTTTACAACTTACAACAACCAAGATTTTTAGGACACCCTATGTGAATGTATATATTCTCTCTCTATATATTCTGTATAGATAGATAGATAGATAATACATGTTTTGAATAGGTAACAGACTAACTTCTCCGAAACATCAAGCAATATCATGACTTTAATAGCTGGAAAGTTAAAAAAGCATGGTCATTCACAAGTTATTTCTCCTACTCAAAACTATTCTTCAGCTAAATTAATATTCATACTAGCAGAATTTTAAAATAAACAGTTATTACCTGCCTCTTGATTGATCATGGATTAAAAAAAAAAAAAAAGCAAACCAAAGACAAGCAATTTAACATAACACTCAAGCAAATTACAAACTATTGAACAAAGCATTTACCAAAACATTTACTTTTTTTCTTAGGGAATGAGAATTTGATCCTACCATTTTTGGTCTTTTTATCCAAAGTGGGATGTAAGGTTCTCACTGGAGGAAAGCTGGGCATCAAAAAAGCAAGAGATCAGCCTGACATTGGTCCAGTAGCTTTAGTTAAAGTAAAGAAAAGAGAGAGCATCAGGTTTAATATAACAATTACTGTCCCTGGGGGGGAAAAAATTAAGTGCCACTGAGAGTAGTTATTAATAGTATGAACTTCCTCAAGTCGTTGTTAGACTAGAATTTATTTTTTTCAGAACATCATTTAAAGAGATTGTTAAAATTCTTACTTTCTCTCTGCTCTTCTTTCCAGGAATTCTTATTGGAGATATTTTTCCTTCATTAGTTTTCATTCTACTCAAATATCATTTTAGTATATAAAAATATATATACATATATTCCAGTTTACAGATTGACTTAATTCAAATGAGAAATAATATTTATCCATAGTATTGTTGAAAATACCTTTTGAAGTCTCCTGCTTCTGTAGGCTCCAAAGACAGTGGATCTCCATGGAATAAAGGGAAATAATGGCACCTCAGAAGGAAGTGAAAGAGAAATTAAATAGAATAGAAAGAAAAGCACACTTACTTATGAAAGAACAGATAATTAGAGACACAAAGTTTTGCAGAAGTAGTAAGTTTCCTTTGTTTCCTGCTAATTATAATTGCTGCTCAGAAAAAAGTCACTTAAACCAAAATTATTGAAATATAGCAATTCAAAAGAAAGTCCATTGGAATATGGTGCCCAACTGTTCTTTACTGAGATTACTTTTATACATTTCTGTTCTGTCTCCTCTTGTCTTGCTTTCTGATTCTAAATAGAATAAAACAAAACTATACTCACCAGACTCCAAAAGCAAAGAAACCCATTAGTTCAGTCTAGTCAGTGAAGATATCAGTCACTTGGTAGAACTTTTCTCAAAATAGGAAGTTAGATTGTATTGGCAACATCTTTCATTTGTCACTCAGCACCTGCTACCTGTAGTGTTAACTATGATTTTACAACTACATTCTATCTGACTTCCTCTTAAGGTTCTAAGTCCTTTCAGGTCATGGGAGATATTTTTTTCTTCTTTTTCCCTAGGCTATATAGCTCAACATCCCAATCATTTATCTATTTGAAAAAAATTAATTGCATACTATGCTAACATATTTTGTGAGGCACCAAAGAGAAGGTGCTCAGAAAATGCTGATGGTGATGGTAATCAGTGCTAGTAATAGTATGCTGGAAAAACCCTGTTGGGAGACAAGATTCTAGCCCCAGTCATACCAGGGTTGCTATATGACTGAGTAAGTCAATTTTCTTTTCTGGAATCCTCAGTTGCTTCATCTGTCAAATAAAGAACAAGTGTGCTAGTTCAAGGGTTCTTAAGTTGGGGTCTTGAGCTTTTTCTTTTTCATGATTTGATAATTCATTTCCTTTGTAATCTTATACATTTTATTTTATGCTTAAAACCAAGTCAGACCCTTATTTTGAGGAGTCCTTGGGCTCCACCTTATTGCCAAAGCTGTCCAAGACAGAAAAGGTTAAGGATCCTTGGACTTGGGCAGTTGGACAGCACAAGAGAGCCAGAGTTGGGAGGGCCTACTCATATTTGATGTGGTCTTAGATACTTCCTAGCTGTGTGACTCTAGGCAAGTCACTTAACCCCAATAGCAGAACCCTTGCTGCTTTTTTGCCTTAGAATTGATACTAAGACAGAAGGTAAGGATTTAAAAAAAGAAAAAAAATCTCTGGATCAGTGGGATTATATGTCCCTTAAGCTCTGATATTCTGTGGTGATAATTTATTCAGATACTTGATTAATTTAGGGACTAAAGGCAAGAGAAAATATTTTTTAAAGTGGATCAAGGTCCAACTATTCTGGATGGCAATTTGGAACTATGCCCAAAGGACTTTAAAAGATTGTCTGCCCTTTGATCCAGTCATACCATTTCTGGGTTTATACCTCAAAGAGATAATAAAGAAAAAGACTTGTACAAAAATATTTATAGTTATACTCTTTGTGGTGGCAAAAAAACTGGAAAATGGGGGGATGTCCATTGATTGGGGAATGGTTGAATAAATTATGGTATCTGATGGTGATGGAATACTATTGTGCTAAAAGAAATAATGAACTGGAGGAATTCCATGTGAACTGGAATGACCTCCAGGAATTGATGCAGAGTGAAAGGAGCAGAACCAGGAGAACCTCATACTCAGAGATGGATACACTGTGGCACAGTCAAATATAATGGACTTCTCTACTAGTATCATCCAGGACAGTTCTAAGGGACTTATGAGAAAGAATGCTATCCACACCCAGTGAAAGATGTGGGAGTAGAAACACAGAAGAAAAAAACTGCTTGATCACATGGGTCGATGAGGACATGATTGGAGATGTAGACTCTAAGTGATTATCCTAATATCCTAATATGGAAATAGGCCTTGATCAATGACACGTGTAAACCCAGTGAAATTTTGCACTGGCTACTGGAGGGGGGTGGGAGAAAGAGAAAGAAAGAACATGAATCATGTAACCATGGAAAAATGTTCTAAATTAATTAATTAAATAAAATTTTAAAAAAGATTACAATAAAAGTTTAAAAAAAAGTGGATCAAGGATTCCTATAAGGACCAGAAAACCTCCATGAACTGATGTGCAGTGAAATAAGCAGAACCACGAGAACATTATATACAAAGACTGTAATATTGTGGGGCAATCAAATGTGATCAAGTTTGCTACCAAAAGCAATTCAATGATACAGGACAATTCTGAGGGACTTATGAGAAAGAATATTATCCACATCTAGAAAAAGAACTGTTGGAGTAGAAATCCAGAAGAAAACATGTGATTTTATCATTTGTTTATATGGGTATGTGATTTAGGGTTTTGATTTTAAAAAATTTATCTTTTACAAAAATGAATAATATGGAAATGGGCTAGAGTGATAATATATTTATGTTTAACCCAGTGGAATTGTTTGTCAACTCCAGGAGGAGGGAGGGACAAAGAGAGGGAGAAAACATAGATCATGTGTAACCATGGAAAAAAATTAAAAAAAAAATTTTAAGTGGATTAAATGAAGTTTGGTCTCAGCTAATTTAAATGAACTAGTTAATTGTAAAGGAAAATATCAATCCAAAAGTCTAGGAAATTCAGTCTCAATTGTTTCTTATTCAAAAAGTTATCTTTCTTAGATGAATTCAGCAAATTCATTAGCATTGTGAAGTAACAAAACATTCTTCTCTGTGTAGAATGTTATATTATTCCACTTTTAATTACAGGTGAATGAACAAACAATGAACATAATTTTTTTTAATTGTAAAATTTTATAATTAATTGATTTAGAATATTTTTCCATGGTTACATGATTCATGTTCTTTCCCTCCCCTCCTCCTATCCCCACATAGCCAATGAGTAATTCCACCGGGTTTTACATATGTCATTGATCAAGACCTATTTCCATATTATTAATATTTGCATTAGGGTGATCTCTTAGAATCTACATCCCCAATCATGTCCCCATAACCCAGAACATAATGTTTTTTAAGGACTTGCTATGTGCAAAGGACTCTTTTAAGCTCCAATGATGAAATAGAAAAAGTAAGGCAATCCCAATTCTCAAGGAGCTCACATTATAACGGGAGAGTCAATACTTAAAGAAGATTTTTGTCTACAAGTGAGATGGGGAAATTCCATTGTCCTTTAGGGAGCAGCAGCGAAGCAGAGAGCAATTCCTCTTCTTTAATGTCATTACCACTGATAAAATCATATCATTTTCTATTTTTGAGTCATTTGATAATGCCAAGGACCTTGGGGTCAAGAACTTTATTTTAAGCCTTCAAAAGATGTAGCTGTGGCTCAATGGATAGAGAACCAGGCTTAGAGACAGAAGATCCTGGGTTTGTATCTGGCCTCAGATACTCCCTAGTTGTGTGACCCTGGGCAAATCACTTAACCCCCATTTCTTAGTCTTTACTGCCCTTCTGACTTGGAACCAATACATAGTATTGATTCTAAGATGAGATGTAAGTGTTAAAAAGAAAAAGATGTAGCTGTATCATCTGCAGAAACAGTTGCCAGGCTGTGGTGATACAAGATGCTGAGACTTCCTAGGATGATGGCTTTGAGGACTGGGCTAAAAGCATGTCTATTTCCAAGGTTCTTGGGTTTGGGGTCTTGGGCTATCTCCATCAGAGTCTGAGAGGGGAGATAGTGGTCAAGGTTGTAGGAGTAGTTGCCTGGCCCATCTTTCCATCCCTGCCCTATGACGCCCCCTTTCCACTACCCCCACACTTTCAGTCAGACTGACTTTCTTACCTTGTGGATGGCAGTCACGAGATGATGAAAACGTCTGGTCCCTTCTTCAGATGAACTGCTTCATTGGATGATGGCTGAAAGGGCTATGCTAAATCAGGTCAGGTAGATAAGGGATGCTGCTAAACCCAAAGCTCCTGTTACTGTCTGTTGGTGGTAGTTGGTCAGCAACTGTTGCTGGTGGTATAAGGAAGAAAGATCCTCTCTCAACAATGATTTCTTTCCTCAAAGATGACTGTGGGGATTGGGCTGTAATTAGATCAAAAAGTACAATTAAAACAAATATGATTGTGACATTAAGAGGGCTGTTTTTAACCAAAAAAAAGTCATGTTATTTAGAAAGTACAAAGCAAAAAGGGAGTATGATTCAATTCGTTGTATTTTGAAACTTTGTATTTAGACTTTTCAAGGTCCCCACAAATATTTAACAACATAGAACCTATATTAATGTTATATTTAATGTTATTGTTCTAGTCATATGTTGCCATTGTTTCCTGTTTCATGACTGTCTAAA
This sequence comes from Gracilinanus agilis, assembly GCF_016433145.1. Classification (NCBI taxonomy): domain Eukaryota; kingdom Metazoa; phylum Chordata; class Mammalia; order Didelphimorphia; family Didelphidae; genus Gracilinanus; species Gracilinanus agilis. Next base: position 460,269,500 of record NC_058132.1, read on the forward strand.
TAGACTTCCTCTACAGTCTGGTGACTTTTTAAGAAATAAAGGAAGTTTTTGGTTCCTCAAAGGATCCTTGAAATAAGTGAGTGATTTTCCTCTTTATTTTGAGGGACTAGAGCTTTGGCTGGCATCATGTCTCTCCATATTCCCACCTCTGAACCCAAAGCTCCAAAATGACAAGAAAGAGCAGAAGAAAAGAAGAGCTCTTGGTTAGTATGCCCAGGGAGAGGGTCCACTACTCTAATTAAAAAGAAAATAACTGGCCATTTAAGGCAAAACAAACAAAACAAACAAAAACCAAAAGCCTCCTGAAGCAAGTGGTTTGCCATTTCCTTCTTCAACTATTTTTATAGATGAGAAAACTGAGACACACAGAATTAAGTGACTTGCCAAGTTCACATAGAAAATATCTGAGGCTGGATTTGAACTCATGAAAATGAGTATTCCTGACCCTAGGCCCAGAATTCTGGAGCTTAGTTTACTCATCTGTAAAATGTTTGAACAAGATGGGCCATTAGATTCCTTTTGTCTCTAAATCTATTATTCTCTTTGAATAGGAGTTCATCTATCCTTACTACTCCTTTTTGCTGCATCAACTCAGTCTGAGAGAAGACTTACTTAATTTATAGCAATAATAACTCTCACATACTCTCTGTTGCATATTTAGCTTTCAATAAGAGATATGTAATTTCCTGAGAATCATATTAACTTCTTTCTCATTTCTTCGTGAAATTATAGGGTTGTAAAACTGGAAGAGATCTCACAAGGTCACCTGGTTAGAAAATAATTTGTGGTAAAAAAAACAAACAAGCAATTTAAACTGACCTAAGAACTCTGATTGATGCAATGATCAACTATGATTTCAAAGTACCCATGATGGAGCATGGTGCCCGCCTTCTAATAGAGAGGTGAAGGACTCAGGACACAGAATGAGACATACGTTTTTTGAATATAAACATTGTGGAAATTTATTTTGTCTGAGTATACATATACATAAGAACATTTCTTTTCCTTTCAGTGGACTAGAGTGAAGGAGATGAGGGGGATATAATAGGAACAGTATTTTTTTTAAAACAAGAAGACATAGAAGAAAGGTCAGAAGGAGTCATACACAAGAAGGATGGTTTTAAAGTGCTGAATTTATATTATATTATATTATTTATATTATTACATATTTACATTGTATATTACACGAAATGTTGAATTTATACTTCCAAATAAAAGCAAGATTTATGGTGCAGAAATTCGGTTTCATGTATAGTCCTCTTCTGTTTTATAATCTATATTGAATTAATGTTATTTGGTGTTTGTAAAGTGTAGAATTTAAAAAAAAACAAAAAAAACCCAAACCATAATCTTCTAAAAACAGAACAAAATCAATCAATAACTGAAAAAACAGGTAAAATCATGATCTGGTCCAGGCCTTTGACTGTCTTTAGGTTGATGCTTAAACAACCCAGAGCAAAGCTGTGTTTGAAGGCAATCTGCTACATATTTTTGCCACCTTTATGGACAAAATGTAATTCCTTATGTCCTATTCTCCTAGATAAGAAGGTTCCTAAGAGGAATGGTAATAACTGCAATTACAAACTAACATTTCCTTGGAAAAAACAAAGTTCTTACTGATCATCTTTTTTTATATTACCTAGATTTCCCCCCTGTATCTTCTTTCAGTGTCTTCTCCCCTGTTCCAACTACTGGTGTCAGCAAAGGGGTGTATAAAGGAGGTGTCTTATTATAAAGACTTTACCTTGGTGTCAAATTTGATCTTACTAATTTTGCAATATTCATTTTTGTTTGTTTTGTGGTTCTTTCCATTTGTGTTGATATAATCAATGTGAATATTATTTTTTTGGCACTGCTTGCTTCACTTTGCATCATTTTGTGTAAGTCTTCCCATACCTCTCTGTATTCAATCATGACTAATGTTTCCATAAGTTTCCTCACTACAGTCTTGTAAGATAGATATTTCAAGGATCATTATCCTCATTTAATAGATATGGAAATCAAGGGTCAGAGAATTTAAGGAACTATTCTCTCCAGACATGGAACTTGAACATGGAACTTGAACTCAGCTCTCCTAGTCCTAAATTCTCTTGCTCTTTTCTTTTAAAAAATAATTTAATTTAATTTTTTAATGAACAAAAAACTATTTTATCTCTCTCTCATCTCTGCTCTTCATTGAAGGGCAGAGGGGAAGAAAAACAAAACCCTTGTAACAAATAATGTGTAATCAAAACAAATTCTCACAGTAACTGTGCTTATATATATATATATATGTGTGTGTGTGTGTATGTACATATATAAAATGTATGTTTCATGTCTATACACATACACACACATATATATATATATATCTCAATCAGAAGCCTGAGTTTGTCACTTCTCTATCAGAAGTTGATTAGTCTATTTCATCACGGATCCTCTGTAATCATGGTTGGCATTGGGTTAATTCGAGTTTTTCAGTCTTTCGTAATTGTTTTTCTTTACAATCTTCTTGTTACAAAGAAATTGTTTTCCTGGTTCTGTATACTTTATTCTGCATGAGTTCATACAAGTTTTCCTAGGTTTCTCTGAAACCATCCTCTTCATAATTCCTTATGGCACAGCAATATTTCAATATATTCATATACTATATTTTATCCATACATTTCTCAATAGCAAGACATCCTCATTTTGGGCTAACATAGAAAGAGATGCTGCAAACATTTTTTTTCTATGCATAATTAATTTTCCTGTCTTCCACTGTTCTTTCCACAATGTCTATCTATGGATAGAGACTCCCAAGGTACTTTCCAAATTGCCGGGAAGTGTAGACCAAGAAAATCCCCCACCTCTCATATACTGTACTTGAGCAGAGTGGAATTTCACAAGTGACTTGTCCAGTTGTAAATTTTATTATAAGGCGTAGATGAGAAGAGTTAGTGTATAGCCTTCTGGAAGCTCTTTAGCTTCTTTCATATAACATTGTCTTAATCTCTGAGATTCCTTACGTGATCTTATGAATTCTTAGCCAATAGTTCAGGTATGGTTGGTTGACCATCTGGTGCATCTGGACATAAATGTAAGCATTACTTTGGGGATTTGGCTGCCATATACATGTTTAATATTGTCAAAGTCACACTCTGAGGAGGGAATTTATAAAATAAACTTAAGTTTATTGTCAATGGCATGAGTTTTCCCTATGCCAGAAAGTTCACTGATCATTCAATGAGATCTATAAGTAGAGCAAGAAAACATACATGGGACAGTGAGTGGATAGACAGATTAATTTCCTTTTTCTTAAAAGGAAACCATGGGGTACATGCAGGTTGGCTTTGTCTTTTGGTGCGACATATAATTTATTTTTATCTAAAATGGCCTTCTACTGAACAAATTGTGGTATATGATAGTGATGGAAAACTATTCCTTATAAGGAATGATAAACTGCTTGATTTCTATATGAACTGGAAGGATCTTCATGAACTGATACAGAGTGAAATGAGCAGAACCAGGAGAACATCATGCACAGTAATTGAAACATTATGGGACAATCGAATGTGATACTTTCCTATAAGCAGCAATGCAATGATCCAGAACAATCCCGAAGGATTTATGAGAAAGAAAGCTATCCACAATCAGAGAAAGAACTGTGGGAGCAGAAACACAGAAGAAAACAGATGATTTATCACTTGTTTATATGGGTATATGATTTGGGGTTTTAGTTTTAAAATATTACTCTATTATAAAAATGAGTAATATGGAAATAGGTTGTGAGTGATAATTTCTGTATAACCCAGTGAAATTGCTTGTCAACTCTGGGAGTGGGGAGGAAAGAAGGGAAGGAGACAAGAATTATCATGTAACCATGGAAAATTTTTTTAAATAAAATTAAATGAAATGGCCTTCTACATAAAATATCTTGCATATTAGTATTTCACATCTGACTACAATGTTGGCTCCTATTCAGTTTCTGATTAACTATATAGAATTAGTAGCCTGTTTTCCAAATCAGAGAAACTTATAACTAAAAGGATCATGTGTGTTTCTATTTGTGTGTGTGTGTGTGTGTGTGTAGCAGGAGCACATGTGCTTTAGGGACTTCTTGTCCCTAAAGTACTTCATCCTTGTTTGGGACTATTAATCTAATTTCTCAAAAAAAAATTAAAATTCACTTCTAATATTATAAATACTAGTAACTCCATCCATCAAAACTATAAATAAAGGGGCAGATGGGTAGCTCAATAGATTGAGAGCCAGGCCTAGAGACGGGAGGTCCTAGGTTCAAATCTGGCCTCAGACACTTCCCAGCTGTGTGACCCTGGGCAAGTCACTTGACCCCCATTGCCCATCCTTACCACTCTTCTGCCTTGGAGCCAATACACAGTATTGACTCCAAGACGGAAGGTAAGGGTTTTTAAAAAACTATAAATAATTGTATAAAAGGAGAAAAAGGCAATGATTCAGATATGTCCAATATATATACTTTTGGGATCCAAAATTCTATTTTGACTAGAATTCGAAGAGTCCTCTGGAATTATTCAGGGCTCAAGTCAAAGTCTGATGACCTAAGGCCTCTTTGGTGTAGCTGTGGCACTGTGCAGAGCCCACTCTGGTTGCTGCTCTGGTCCCCTCTTCCCAGTGCCTGAGGACGTTTTTTTGTATGTTCTACCCCTCTATCAGACAGCCCAAAGCAAGCACTTCCTCCCTCTACTCTCTTTGGTTCTCTGGGGGCTCACAGACAGCTTGAATTTGTCCTCTGGGCACTCAAACTGGGAAAGGGTTCCCCAATCCTGACCTAGGGGTTATCACAGAATTAAAATAGATTTTTAGCTTCTAATACTATAAAGAGGCACTTAAGATAAAAACTGCCCTGTGCTCTTAATCTCTTTTTTCAATTTCCCCACTCTTTCTGGACCTTAAGAAGAAAAAGCTGGTTGTAGGTGACCAGCTTTTTATTTTGTAGAGTTTCTGGGCTTATTTGAAGCAGTAGATGGCACTGAAATCAGTGCTGGTCCTGAAATCAGGAAGACTTATATTCAAATCTAATCTTAGAGATATGCTATGTGAATTGGGTAAATTAATTAATCTCTTTTTACCTCAGTTTCTTCAACTTAAAATGGGAATAATAAGAGCACCTACCTTATAGGGTTGATGTGTAGATCAAATGAAATAACAAATGCTTGTTCTCTTCTCCAACTCGCACCCCACCACTTCCAGTATATAACCAAAATTCTAGTCATATTTAAATGAGAAAGACTTCAGCATCTTGTCTCTGCTCTCTACCAATCACCATGGCCATTCAATGCCATGCTTCTTCATTAACCAAAGTTCTTGAATTCAGAAACTTCCATAGAGTAACTTGCAGGGTAGGCATCTTACTATTATTCCCTTTTTTTTTTAGGCAGGAATTTGTGGCCTCATAAGATTTCCCTTTAGCAGAAAAATGCAGATCCCAAAACAACCCTCTTCCTTGACAAAAATGGAGTAATATAAACCTAAAAAAATAGAAGTGAAATCTTGACACCTATCTCAATACTGTGAGGCAGGCAGACACTAAAGGAGACAAATTTTCAGAAGCAGAATGCCAGGTGTTCATTTACGAATGGGACTGGGACCTATAATTTCATTAGTATATGGAGCATCCATAGATGGAAACGCTCTCTTCCAAAGCAGATCAACACCTCCTTTTAGAGGTTTTAAGAGGTTTTAGAGGTTTAGACAACTAGAGAATTGTCAAACACTCAGATCAGGTAAATGACTTCTCATTTGTAAAGTCATGTTCATACTCTGATTTTATATATGTGTATCTATCAATAAACATTGTGATACTTGGGGGGAAAACTCAGTCAAGCAGTTAGTATAGGTCAGAGGGGAAACTTGAACCTAGGTCTTCTTGGTTCTCTACAATGCTACTGCCTCTCCGACTAATCATTACTTTCTCTAATTAAGATTTTCAAATAGTAGTAATATATTTTATTTTATTTTATTTTATTTTATTTTATTTTATTTAAACCCTTACCTTCCATCTTGGAAGGAATACTGTGTATTGGCGCCAAGGCAGAAGAGTTGTAAGGGCTAGGCAATGGGGGTTAAGTGACTTGCCCAGGGTCACACAGCTAGGAAGTGTATGAGGCCAGATTTGAACCTAGGACCTCCCGTCTCTAGGTCTGGCTCTCAATCCACTGAGCCACCCAGCTGCCCCCGTAGTAATACATTTTAGCATTCAAAAGATCATAAGAAGATGGCTCTTAAGAAGAAGAAATGCCCATACATAAAAATCCAGCCTCATTCAAGTGACTGGAGTTCCCAAGCTTGTTGTAGACCTTCATCCTTGAGTCTCTTCCAATCAAATTCAATGAAAATGCATGTTTACATTCCTGGCTCTACTACAGCCTCATAACATGTAAGCAACTGAGCCTGGACTTGATCTCAGGGCTCCTGACTTTGGTGCTCTTTCTTTAAAAAAAGAAAAATATTTTTGTGCTCTTAAAAACAACAGCACCCTGTTTCTTCCCAATGACACCCAAAGAAACCTTCTGTGAATCTAGCAAAACATGGACTAGCAAAACACATTTTCTAGGCTGACTCTTTTGACAGCTCATGTCCACAAGCTCAAGGCCGAGGGAAGAAAACCTGTTTCACTCCCACATCCTCCAAAGGCAGGATTAGTGACTTCATTGATAAAAGTTCTGAAACCCTTCAGGGTTGTTCTCCTTAACATCATCATGGTCATCCTATACATTTTTCCTCTGCTTTTACTTGTTTGGTTGTACAGCAGTAGATACAGAGTTTCCCCAAGTTTCTTTGTATTTCTGGTGCCCTTTCCACAAATAATAATAATAGGATCTGACACTGATATTACCATTTATGGTTTATAACCAGGTATCTGGGCCTAGAGTTAGGAAGACCCGAGTTCAAATGTGTCCTTTGACAGTTTCTAGCTGGGGAAAAGTCATTTCACCCTGTTTGTTTCAGTTTCCTCATCTGTAAAATGAGCTGGAGAAGGAAATGGTAAACCACTCCAGTATCCTTGCCAAGAAACCCCAAAATGGGGTCATGAAGAGTTGGACACAACTAAATAGCAACTTATATACACTATTTTGTATAATAGATTCAGAAAGGAACTTAGAGTTTATTTTTATGAGCAAATAAACTGAAGTTAAGATATGAAAAATCAGAATATTAAATTTTCAAATTAATGGGTAAAATAGAACTAAAAGCCTATTCCACCAATAAATATTTTAAATTAAATTAAAATGATAGGACAGCTGAAGCCACTGAAACCAACTTAAGCCACTATTAGTCTATCCCAGTGGACTAAAAGCAAAATGTTTAAAGACTTTCTAATAATCCTGCATTTCTTAAGGTTGCTATAATTACAGTACTTTTATTTCATCCTGGCATCATCCTGGAGGAAGGTGGTGAGTAGATACCAGTCAAGATGACTCATATTCCTAAAGTTTAAATCTGACCATAAATACATATTGGCTGTGTGATCTTGAACAAGTCATTTCACCCTGTTGACCTCAGTTTCCTCATCTGTAAAATGAGCTAAGGAAGGAAATGGCAAACTTTTTCAGTATCTTTGCGAAGAAAACTGAAATGGGGTCATGAAGAGTCAGCCACTACACAACAACAACAAAGGAAAGAAAAACAAATTATTTTTTTCATTAGAATATACTGTAGATCTGAAGTGTCAAACACAGGACCTGAAAGGGATTAAAAAGGTAATGGGGGGACAGGGCAGCTGGGTAGCTCAGTGGATTGAGAGCCAGGCCTAGAGACGGGAGGTCCTGGGTTCAAATGTGGCCTCAGACACTTCCCAGCTGTGTGACCCTGGGCAAGTCATTTGACACCCATTGCCTAGCCCTTACCACTCTTCTGCCTTGGAGCCAATACACAGTATTGATTCCAAGACAGAAGGTAAGGGTTTAAAAAAGAAAAGGTAATTGGGTAATATTTAACAATATAAATTAAAATGTAATAAAATATAGATAATAATATAGATATGGATATAATAATAAATATAGATATAATAGTCAGTATGAACCCTATAGGGGCTCGTGTATGATTTAGTGGCTCCTCTTTCTATTGGAGTTAGACAACAGTGGAGTAGATGTTCCTTCCAGTTCTAAATCTTTTTTTTTTATAATATTTTATTTTAGGGGGGTAGTGGATCGGTGGCTCAGTGGGTTGAGATGTGAACCTAGAGGTGCTAGGTTTAAATCTAGCTTCAGACATTTGCTAGCTGTTTGACTCTGGGCAAGTTACTTAATCCCCATTGCCTAGCACTTGACCCTCTTCTGCCTTGAAACCAATACATAGTGTTAATTCTAATTTGGAAAGTAAGACTTTAAAAATACATATTTTGTTTTCTCCCCTGTCGTATATAAAAATAAGTTTTAAAAATTCATTTCAAAAAAAGTTTTGAGTTCCAAATTTTCCCTTCTTCTGCCCTCCTGCCCTCATTCCCTCCCTTCCTGCCCTGAGGGCAAGCAATCTGATATAGATTCTATATGTGTAATCATGTGAAATCTTTTTCCATATTTGTCATTTTGTGGAAGAATTCTCAAAAGGAAAAAGTAATAAGGAAAATGAAATATGATATGCTTTGAACTGCATTCAGACTCTTTCTTGGAGGGCAAATGCATTTTTCATTATGTCAGCTTTAAATGTTTAATTCTAAAAAGTTTTTTAAAAACCATCTTCCCCCCACCAAATTTAGAATTAGCTGTGTGAATTACAGAAATATTTTTTTTCTTAAAAATGGATAGGGCAGCTGGGTAGCTCAGTGGAGTGAGAGTCAGGCCTAGAGACAGGAGGTCCTAGGTTCAAACCCAGCCTCAGCCACTTCCCATCTGTGTGACCCTGGGCAAGTCACTTGACCCCCATTGCCCACCCTTACCAATCTTCCACCTATGAGACAATACACCAAAGTACAAGGGTTTAAAAAAAATGGATAAATAGCCAGGGCCTGCTCTTCACAATGCAAATTGTGAAGACAGCATTTTGATGTAATTTAAAGAACATCCTTCTATATAATTTTCTTATCTTAAAACATCAGTATTAGTAATTTATCACCTTTTCCCCTCCTGTTCTCACTGCTTTCTTATACTCAAGGGAGAAGTCACACTATTTAGTACTTTAAGTTTCGCTTCTCTGTAAAACGAAAGCTCTAAAAGTATCCTTGGCAGGAAATGCAAGTTTATTTAAAAAAAAAAAAAAAGCTTTTCTTTGACAAAAACTGGTCCAAAGACAGGGGAGAATTAGCTATAAGATGCCAAAGGGATCATCAGCTTTGAAGAAGGTCACTGATGTGAAGCATCAAGTATGTGACCTGCTTAAGAAGAGAATTTATTAAAGTCAACAGACTAGAAGTTGTCCAATGCCTCTATTATGCTTAAATTGATGGTTATCGTGAAAGACTTCCTAGGTTATATGTGGGTATGTTGACTGTGGTTCATTTACATTTTCAGACTTCCTAAGGGGGCATGGAGTAGTGATTGGCCCCCTAGATTTAGGGTTAATATTTAAATCCTATCTCTCACAACTACAACTTGGGTGGCCATATGCAAGTCACATAATCCACTCTGAACCCCAAGTTCAGCCATTTTTCAGTCCTATTTGACGCTTTATGACCCCAGTTAGGGTTTTCTTGGCAAAGATACTAGAAGAGTTTGCCATTTCCTTATGTAGCTAATTTTACAGTTGAGGAAACTGAGGCAAACAGGATTAAGTGACTTCCCATGGGCCATATTTGAACTTAGAAAGGTGAATCTTCCAGACTCTAGACCCAGCACTCTGTCTACTGGGCCACCTATGGACCCTACGTCCCAACTACCTTAGCCGCAAAAATGAAGGGATTGGACCAAATGGTCTCTGAAATTCCTTCCAGTGTGATCCCATGATGTTTGAGAAAAGGAATGACTGCCCTGGCCAACATGGCACCTATCTTCTTAACAAGACATTTCAGAGCATTGCAGATAAGATGAAGAAACATCTGTCTGATACTCAGGAAGCTGGGTCTCCAGTCTTTTCATCTGTAAAATGTGCTTCATGATACTTCACAGGATTGGAGGAAGGTTCTACTGAGTTCTTGGCAAACCTTAAAATGCTAAATTAACATAAATTATGATTATTCTAACTAGGTTCCCATTAGCGCAAATAATGTATGTGGTATGATTGTATTATTCAAATTCTACTACACATTTTCTTTGGCCTGGAACTAATGACTATATTTTTAAGTAATTATATCTTTGAATAGTGTGGATTAGATATATACAATCATTACATGGGATTCATTATTTGCACTAACGAATCAAAACATGATGGCACTTGGTGTCCAATGCTTAGCATATGGTGGCTGCCATATAGTACTTAATAATTTTTTATTAAAATTAAAATAAAAAATAAAAAAATTAATTTAAATTGTAAAAATATTGATTGATTGATTGCTTCAGCTGGTAATTTCAAGAAATTCAACAACGATGGAATCCAGTGGTTCTATTAGGACCTGCATGATGTCTCCTTAGGTCTTGGAAATGAAGAGAAATTCCTCAGGGCAAAGTAGGTGACTCAAAGGATTGAAAATCAGTGCCTAGAGATGTGAGGTCCTGGGTTGAAATCTGGTCTCAGACACTTCCTAGCGGTGTGACCCATTGCCTAGCCCTTACCACTCTTTTGCCTTGGAACCAATACACAGTATTGATTCTAAAACAGAAGTTAAACGTTTACATTTTTTTTTAAGTAAAAAAAAAAGTTCCTTGAATGTGAGCTTCTGACAATCAAATTAATGAGATATTTTTTTTAATAGTTGGGTTCATTCCATGAGAACAGATGACATTTAAAGCACATTTTAAGGTTTGCAAAGCTCTTTACATAGATTAACAACAGACCTTTGGAGGCATGAGTGCTACTATTATTTCACAGAAGGATATTGAGACTCAAAAGTTGAGTGACCAAGGTCACAGACGTAAGGAGTTATCTAAGTAGGATTCAAACTCCCTTCCTTTCTCCAAAACCATCAGTCATTTTATCCACATTGTGACTGTGCCTCAGGCATTCTGCAGTGTGGGACAGTGGAAAAAGGACTGATCCCGGAGTAAAAGACTTTCATTCTTATTGTAGCACCAAAAAAATCTCTGTAACTTTGGGCAAGTCATACTCCTCTGGATTTCCATTTTCCTCAGCAAAATGAGGAGTTTAACTTAATGATCTCTAAGGCCTTTTGGAACTATTGTATGAGTCTAAGTATTTCTTGGGCAGTGAAGTAGAGTAGCAGATAACAGTATTTGACCTGGAATTAGGAAGTCTCATTTTTCCCCAGTGAAAATCTGACCTCAGACACTTACTAGCTGTGTGACCCTGGGTAAGTCATTTAACCTGTTTGTCTCAGTTTACTCATCTACAAAATGATCTGGAGAAGGAAATAACAAACCATTCCATTATCTTTGCCAAGAAAATTCAAATGGGGTCACAAAGAACTAGACATGGCTGAAAACTGGCTGAACAACAAGTATTTCTTGGATATATGAAAAATATAAAAGAATCAGATATATCTTCCCTTTGTATTTATGTCAAGTTTTGTTACTTTCTATGAAAAAAGGGTTGGTTTTTAAATCTAATTCCTTGTTATGTTGGTTTAATTATTTCTGACTCTTTGTGACCCCTTTTAGGATTTTCTTGGCAAAGATACTGGAATGCTTTGCCATTTCCTTTTCCACCTGATTTTACAGATGAGGAAACTGAGGCAAATCAGGTTAAGTGATTTGCCTGAGGTCACACAGCTAGTAAGTGTCTGAGGCTGGGTTTGAACAAAGGTCTTCCTGACACCAGGTCCACTACTCTCTCTGCTGTCTTACCTAGCTCCTCTAAATAATTAACACATGTGCATATATAGGACCATAAAACATCAAAGCACATTTCTTACAATGGCCTGTGAGATGGATATTATAAATATGATTATCTTTATTTGCAGATGAACAACAGAGGCCCACAAACCTGAATGATTTGCCCATGATCACAAATATATTAAAGCATATCAGAGATGGAAGGATCATAGTTCTAGAACTGTACAGGATTCTCTAAATCATCAAATTGAATACCTGCATAGCATAGATGGGTAAAATGATGATCTAAGATCTTCTCCAAGGTCACACAAGTAGTGAACACAGAGGTAGGATTTGAAAGGGGAGCAATAAGGTGGTGCAATGGATAGAGCCTCAAGTGTGGAGTCAGGAAGACCTAAGGCCAACTCTAGCCTCAGATATTTACTAGCTGTGTGACCCTGGGCAAGTCACTTCATCCTGTTGGTCTCAGATTCCTCATCTATAAAATGAACCAGAGAAGAAAATGGAAACCCATTCCAGTGTCTTTGCCAAGAAAACTCCAAAAGGGGTCATGAAGGGTCAGATCAGGTTATAAATGATTTAACAAATAGCAAAGGATTTGAAAGAAGATCAATTCCCTCTATAGCCCACTTTCCTTCCACAAACAGGCTTTCTGTAGGCTGGAGAGACAACTGCAGCAACTTGTCACTGCCCCTGCCTTTCCAAAAGGAATTAAGAAGGAAGACTCCCAGTCGAAATGCAGGATGAAGCCAATAACCCATACTAGAGTCTTGCTAAAACCTTTAATTAAGGACATTTGATCAATATATTGCAGCCATATTCAAAGGGAAAGCTAGTGAGAGCAGTGATAAAAGAATTGGATGGCTGGCTCCTCTAAACCTCTAAACAAGAAGCTTGTTCCTCCCCAATCAATTTCTGTAGGCGGCTTTTGCCACTTCATTAAGGTGAGTCATCTTTTAATGACTAAATGGCAGATCCCTTCCCTGAAATTCACACGATACCCAGAAGCCTCTGACTTCCTGAAGCTCTTAATAAAAACCCAAATCTATCACCATTCCGAAGACTCAAAGAGCCATTCTCCTTAGGCATTATCCAGCTATATAGTTTCCCCAGAAATACAAGGAACCATGCTAAGTCACACTAATTCATCTTATTCTAGCAATAGGTCTTAGCAAAGGATAAGGAAAATAGAAAAGGAAGAATAGTCACTAAACAGCAATAACAAAGAATTAGATTTAAAAATCAACCAATGTGATACAACAGGTTCTGGGTTAAGATGGTGGCGGAGTAAAAAGAAGCTGCTTAATCTCTACTAACCAAAGCATATAGGACTCCTCAAGGGGACATAAAAACAAATCCAGACGAATGAAGGGACCCCACAACAGGGTGCAGCATTGAAGGTACGTGGAATCAGGGCATTTCCACGCTATAAAGGGGTGAAACAGCTCTCACTAATACGAGAGCAGAGGAAGCCCCTCCCCCACCCCCCACAAAACCTATAGTGCCAAGGCCAGCACACAAGAGTTAAAGTAGGTTTGGGGCACCCATTAAGTCATTGGCAGCTCTGGGGTCTGTCCCTGAGAGCAGCAAGACTTAGGACCCCAAGAGGCTAAAGAACGCACACGGACTTTGAATACAGACCCTGAGCGCTGGCACAGGTGAAGGCATTTCCCTAGGCATGGACAAGGATCTTGAGCGCAGGCTTGAACCTCTAGTGGGGACCCTGTGAAGACAGGAACACAGCTGTGAAAGCAGCGCCCTGAGACTGTTGAAGGACCCTCAGGCAGAGAGGCAAACCGGGGGGGATCACCAGGAGGCTTGACCCCAAGAACAACAAGATCTGAGACCTTGGGAACCTACAGAGTGCAGACAGACCCTGAGTGTGAGGATAAAGCTGAGAAGGGGCTGGGCTAACAATAATGTCAAGCCAAAATCAGAAACCCCAGAAGAGAAAGATAATCAAGAAGAAATCTGTAACACTCGACAACTTTTACACAGAGAAAATCCAGACAACAGAGCAAATAGCAGAGGAGAACAAACAAGTAATCATATCCAAACCTTCCCAAAATAATGAAAACTGATCACAAGCTATTGAAGATTTCAAATCAGAGATGATGAGAAAGATGGAAGAGATCTGGCAAGAAAATAACAATTTAAAAGGCAGAATTTTGCAATTGGAAAGTGAGGCTCAGAAATCAAATGAACTGATAAGCAAATTGAACACCATAAATGACCAGATTGAAAAGGAAAACCAAAAGATTATAGCCGAAAACCAGTCCCTAAAGGCTAGAATTGAGCAATTAGAAGCTAATGATCTCTCAAGACAACAAGAACAAATAAAACAAAGTCAAAAGACTGATAAAATAGAAAGAAACATGAAATATCTCAATGAGAAAGTGACAGACCAAGAAAACCAGTCTAGAAGAGACAATCTGAGAATCATTTGTCTCCCTGAAAAAGCAGAAATTAATAGAAATTTAGACTCCATACTAAAAGAAATTATTCAGCAAAATTGCCCTGAAGTTCTACAACAAGTGGGCAATATAGACATTGAAAGGATCCATAGATCACCCTCTACACTAGACCCAGAAAAAACAACCCCCAGTAATATAATAGCCAAATTCAAGAGATTCCAAGTAAAAGAAAAAATTTTACAAGAAGCCAGAAAGAAACAATTCAAATATCAAGGAGCACCAATCAGGATCACACAGGATCTGGCAGCCTCTACGCTAAAAAACTGCAAGGCTTGGAATATGATATTCAGAAAGGCAAGAGAACTGGGTCTTCAACCACGGATCAACTACCCATCAAAACTGACTATATACTTCCAGGGGAAAGTATGGGCATTCAAGAAAATTGAAGATTTCCAAGTATTTGCACAGAAAAGGCCAGGACTAAATGGAAAGTTTGATATCCAACCACAAAAATCAAGAGAAACATTAAAAAGTAAATAAGAAACAGAGGGGAAAGAAAGAAAACTCATAATTTTTGAATTTGCCTCTTTAACGGCTTCAATAAGATCTAATTATCTGTATTCCTATGTGGAGAAATGCTATGTATAATTCTCTGTAGTGAACTCTATTCACTACTATAGTATTCACTATTATAATAACCAGAAGAATAATTCATAGGGAGAGGGTGGAATACTAAGTGGTCTAAGATGATATGGGAGTTGGGAAAGAGGGGGGTGAATAGTAGGGGACACCAAGAGAAACTTGAGTGAATAAGAAAAATAGGATATTCTGTTACACACAAAGAAGGCATGGGAAGGGGAGGGGACAAATACTATTATAAGAAGGAGAGGAAGAGAGCATTAAGAGGTAATATTTAAACCTTACTCTCAGTGTAATCAACCTGGAGAGGGAAGAGTAGCTATATTATCCATTGGGATAAAAAACTCTATCTAACCCTACTGAGAAAGTCAGAAGGGATAAACCAAGGAGAGCAGGGGAGTGGGGAGGTCAAAAAAGGGAGGGGAGAAGAGGGAGGGAATTCATAAGGCCTTTAAAAACAAAAAGAGGGGGGAAAATAAGGAAGGGGGTAGAAAGGGAAGTTAATCAAGGGAGAGGATAAGGGATAGCGGCTCAATAGAAAACCACTGATTTAAAAGGAAAAAGTATAAGGAAGAAGGGGGTAGGAAGAGGGGAGGATTCGAAAATGTCAGCAAATGCACAACTGATAATTATAACTCTGAATGTGAATGGGATGAACTCGCTCATAAAACAGAAGCAAATAGCAGAGTGGATTAGAAACCAAAATCCTACCATATGTTGTCTACAAGAAACACATATGAGGCGGGTGGACATACACAAGTTTAAGGTTAAGGGCTTGAGCAAAATCTTTTGGGCATCAAATGAGAAAAAGAAGGCAGGAGTGGCTATTATGATTTCTGACAAAGCCAAAGTAAAAATAGATATGATTAAAAAAGACAGGGAAGGTCATTACATCCCGATTAAAGGCAGTATAAACAATGAGGAAATAACACTGCTCAGTATGGATGCACCAAGTGGCATAGCCTCCAAATTCATAAAGGAGAAACTGGCAGAGCTCAAGAAGGAAATAGATAGTAAAACCATAATAGTGGGAGATCTAAATATTCCTCTTTCAGATCTAGATAAATCAAACCAAAAAATAAATAAGAAAGAGGTAAGAGAGGTGAATAAAGTCCTAGAAAAATTAGATTTAATTGATATGTGGAGGAAAATAAATAGGGACAAAAAGGAATACACCTTCTTTTCAGCTGCACATGGTACATTCACAAAGATTGACCATATAATAGGGCATAGAATCATTGCAAACAAATGAAAAAGAGCAGATATAATAAATGTAACCTTCTCAGATCATAATGCAATAAAAATAATAATTAGTAAGGGCACCTGGACAGGCAAATCAAAAACCAATTGGAAATTAAACAATATGATTCTCCAAAACCAATTAGTCAAAGAAGAAATCATAGAAACAATCAATAATTTCATTGAAGAGAATGACAATGATGAGACATCCTACCAAACTATGTGGGATGCAGCCAAGGCAGTACTCAGGGGGAAATTTATATCCTTGAGTGCATATATTAACAAATTAAGGAGGGCAGAGATTAATGAATTGGGCATGCAACTCAAAAAATTAGAAAGTGAGCAAATTAAAAACCCCCAGAAGAAAACTAAATTAGAAATACTAAAAATCAAGGGAGAAATTAATAAAAATAGAAAGTAAAAGAACTATTGAATTAATAAATAAGACTAGAAGCTGGAATTTTGAAAAAACAGATAAAATAGACAAAAGTACTGCTCAATCTAATATAAAAAAAAGGAAAGAAGAAAACCAAATTGACAGTATCAAAGATGAAAAGGGAGACCTCACCTCTAATGAAAGGGAAATTAAGGCAATCATTAAAAACTATTTCACCCAATTATATGGCAACAAATATAACAATTTAGGAGATATGGATGAATATTTACAAAAATATAAATTGCCTAGATTAACAGCAGAAGAAATAGAATACCTAAATAATCCCATATCAGAAAGAGAAATTGAACAAGCCATCAAAGAACTCCCTAAGTAAAAATCACCAGGACCTGATGGATTCGCAAGTGAATTCAATCAGACATTCAAAGAGCAAATAATCCCAATACTATACAAATTATTTGATATGATAAGCAAAGAAGGAGTCCTACCAAATTCCTTTTATGACACAAATATGGTACTGATTCCAAAGCCAGGGAGATCAAAAACAGAGAAAGAAAACTACAGACCAATCTCCCTAATGAACATAGATGCAAAAATCTTAAATAGAATACTAGCAAAGAGACTCCAGTAAGTAATAAAGAAGATCATCCACCATGATCAGGTGGGATTTATACCAGGAATGCAAGGATGGTTCAACATTAGGAAAACCATCCACATAATTGACCATATCAACAGTCTAACAAACAAAAATCACATGATTATCTCAATAGATGCTGAAAAAGCTTTTGACAAAATACAGCACCCGTTCCTATTGAAAACACTGGTAAATATAGGAATTGAAGGACCTTTCCTAAAAATAATAGAGAGTATATACCTAAAATCATCAACAAACATCATATGCAATGGGGATAAATTAGAAGCCTTCCCAATAAGATCAGGAGTGAAAGAAGGATGTCCATTATCACCTCCACTATTCAACATAACACTAGAAACACTAGCAATAGCAATTAGAGAAGAAAAAGAAAATGAAGGTATCAAAATAGGCAATGAGGAGACTAAGCTATCACTCTTTGCAGATGATATGATGATCTACTTAAAAAATCCTAGAGAATCAACTAAGAAGCTTGTAGAAATAATCAACAACTTTAGCAAAGTTGCAGGATACAAAATAAATGCACATAAATCATCAGAATTTCTATATATTTCCAACACATTAGAGCAGCAAGAGGTAGAAAAAGAAACACCATTTAAAATCACCCTAGACAATATAAAATACTTGGGAATCAATCTAACAAAACAAACATAGCAATTATACGAAAACAACTACAAAACACTTTCCAAACAAATAAAACTGGATCTCAACAATTGGAAAACCATGGGTAGGACGAGCTAACATAATAAAAATAACCATTCTACCCAAATTAATTTACCTATTTAGCGCCATACCTATCAAATTACCAAAAAACTTCTTTACTATTAGGAAAAACTATAACAAATTTCATTTGGAATAACAAAAGATCAAGAATATCAAGGGAAATAATGAAAAAAAATGTGAAGGAAGGGGGCCTAGTAGTACCAGACATTAAACTATACTATAAAGCAGCAGTCATCAAAACAGTATGGTACTGGCTAAGAGATAGAAGGGAGGATCAATGGAATAGACTTGGGGTAAATGACATCAGCAAGACAGTGTATGATAAACCCAAAGAGCCCAACTTTTGGGACATGAATCCACTATTTGACAAAAACTGCTGGGAAATTTGGAAAACAATATGGGAGAGATTAGGTTTAGATCAACATCTCACACCCTACACCAAGATAAATTCAGAATGGGTGAATGACCTGAATATAGAGGGAAACTATCAATAAGTTAAGTGAACACAGAATAGTATACCTGTCAGATCTCTGGGAAAGGAAAGATTTTAAAACCAAGCAAGAGTTAGAGAAAATTACAAAATGTAAATTAAATGGTTTTGATTATATTAAACTAAAAAGCTTTTGTACAAACAAAAACAATGTAGTCAAAATCAGAAGGGAAACAACAAATTGGGAAAAAATCTTTATAACGAAAAACTCTGACAGGGGTCTAATCACTCAAATATACAAGGAGTTAA
>NC_058132.1:460288224-460293527 GCF_016433145.1 Gracilinanus agilis
TAGATCAACATCTCACACCCTACACCAAGATAAATTCAGAATGGGTGAATGACCTGAATATAGAGGGAAACTATCAATAAGTTAAGTGAACACAGAATAGTATACCTGTCAGATCTCTGGGAAAGGAAAGATTTTAAAACCAAGCAAGAGTTAGAGAAAATTACAAAATGTAAATTAAATGGTTTTGATTATATTAAGCTAAAAAGCTTTTGTACAAACAAAAATAATGTAGTCAAAATCATAAGGGAAACAACAAATTGGGAAAAAAATCTTTATAACAAAAAACTCTGACAGGGGTGTAATTACTCAAATATACAAGGAGTTAAAGCAATTGTATAAAAAATCAAGCCATTCCCCAATTGATAAATGGGCAAGAGACATGAATAGGCAATTTTCAGGTAAAGAAATCAAAAGTATCAATAAGCACATGAGAAAGTGTTCTAAATCTCTAATAATTAGAGAAATGCAAATCAAAACAACTCTGAGGTATCGCCTCACACCTAGCAGATTGGCTAAAATGAAAGAAGGGGAGAGTAATGAATGCTGGAGGGGATGTGGCAAAATCGGGACATTAATGCATTGCTGGTGGTGTTGTGAACTGATCCAACCATTCTGGCTGGCAATTTGGATCTATGCCCAAAGGGCTATAAAAGAATGCCTGCCCTTTGATCCAGCCATACCATTGCTGGGTTTGTTCCCCAAACAGATCATAGATAAACAGACTTGTATGAAAATATTTATAGCTGCGCTTTTTGTGGTGGCAAAAAACTGGAAAATGAGGGGATGTCCTTCAATTGGGGAATGGCTGAAGAAATTGTGGTATATGCGGGTGATGGAATACTATTGTGCTAAAAGGAATAATAAACTGGAGGAATTCCAAGCAAATTGGAGAGACCTCCAGGAAGTGATGCAGAGCGAAAGGAGCAGAGCCAGAAGAACATTGTACACAGAGACTGATATACTATGGTAAAATCAAATGTAATGGGCTCCTGTACCAGCAGCACTGCAATGACACAAGACAGCTCTGAGGGATTTATGGTAAAGATGCTACCCACATTCAGAGGAAGGACTGCAGGAGAGGAAACATATAAGACAAACAATGCATGGACTGAGGCGGACATGAATGGGAAATAGACCCTGAACAAGGACACTTGTTACAACCAGTGGAAATGTGCGTTGGCCATGGGTGGGGGGAGAGCGGAGGGTGAAGGGGAAAGTAGGGGCATAAAGTATGTAAACAGATTAAAAACGAATATTAATAAATGTCTTAAAAAAAAAAAAGAATGCCTGCCCTTTGATCCAGCCATAGCATTGTTGGGTTTGTACCCCAAAGAGATCACAGATAAACAGACTTGTACGAAAATATTTATAGCTGCGCTTTTTGTAGTGGCAAAAAACTGGAAAATGAGGGTATGTCCTTCAATTGGGGAATGGCTGAAGAAATTGTGGTATATGCTGGTGATGGAATACTATTGTGCTAAAAGGAATAATAAACTGGAGGAATTCCAAGCAAATTGGAGAGACCTCCAGGAAGTGATGCATAGCAAAAGGAGCAGAGCGAGGAGAACATTGTACACAGAGACTGATATACTATGGTAAAATCGAATGTAATGGACTTCTGTACCAGCAGCACTGCAGTGACCCAGGACAGCTCTGAGGGATTTAAGCTAAAGATGCTACCCATGTTCAGAGGAAGGACTGCAGGAGAGGAAACATATAAGATAAACAATTGCTTGAATGCATGGGCTGAGGCGGACATGATTGGGGATGTAGACTGGAAACTACCACACCAATGCAACTAACAACAATTTGGAAATAGACCCTGAACAAAGACACATGTTACAACCAGTGGAAATGTGCGTTGGCCATGGGTGGGGGGAGTGCGGGGGATGAAGGGGAAAGTAGGGGCATGAATCATGTAACCATGTTAAAAATGAATATTAATAAATGTTTTAAAAAAATCAACCAATGTCCTGGGGCAGGAGTCAGGAAGAACTGAGTTCAAATGATACTGGACAAGATTACTTAATCTGTTTCCCTTGTAGGCAGCTAGGTGGCTCAGTGTATAGAACAATGATGCTGTCAAAGCATCAGCTTTTGATACTCCACACTTCTCACTTTCCTTACTTCTTCCTTCTTATAAAAGCAGAAAAAAGAAGAAGAAGAAGAAGAAGAAGAAGAAGAAGAAGAAGAAGAAGAAGAAGAAGAAGAAGAAGAAGAGGAAGAAGAGGAAGAAGGAGAAGAAGAGGAAGAGGAAGAGGAAGAGGAAGAGGAAGAGGAAGAGGAAGAGGAGGACAAGGAGGAGGACGAGGAGGAGGACGAGGAGGAGGACGAGGAGGAGGACGAGGAGGACGAGGAGCTGCTTTATTTCAATCATCTGGTTTGAAAAACATTTTCTGTTCCCCACTTAATGATGGCTAAGGAGATATAGTAGAGAGAGTTTAGTAAATTTTTATACTTGATAAACCTCTAAAAGACATGTGGATGTAGTCTTTTTATACCTTAAAGTAAAACTAAGGAATTAAAGGAAGAAAAGAAAGAGAAAGAAAAGAAGGAGACAGAGAGAGGGGGGAGGGGAAAAAACAGAGACTGTTCATTTATTAAGTTTTGCCAGGCACTTTACTAAACACTAGAGATGCAAATACAATCAAACAAGATAGTCTTACTAACAAAGAACTCATTTTTTAAAAATCCTTACCTTCTGTTTTAGAATCAATACTAAGTATTGGTTCCAAAGCAGAAGAATGGTAAGGGCTAGGCAACGGGGGGTTAAAGGACTTGCCCAGGGTCACGCAGCTAGAAAGTGTCTGAGGTCAAATTTGAACCCAGGACCTCTGGATTCTAGGCCTGGTTCTCAATTTACAGAGCCACTTAGTTGCCCCTTCTCATGTTCTTATTGGCGAAGACATGCATACAAGAGAGATGGCAAGTCAGAAAATGCATGTGTGGTCAGCCACCTCTCCTCCCCTTGGTAAATGGAGCACACCTGAAGCCCATCACAATGATGCTTTGTAATGGAGAGTCACCAATCCAAAGAGAAGATATGGGTGTGTGGGGCAAAGGATGGAGTCACTAATTAAAATATTTCTTACTTATCTTTGAGAAAGCTCAGTGATTAAGCAGAGTGGTGCAGGGGGGAAAAGTGTTGAATTCAGAGTCAGAAAATGTGTTCAAATCCTAGCTTTGCTGTTCCAAAGGACCTCAGAGATTCTTTGGGATGAATTTTCTGAATGATGATATAGGTTGGGCTGGGGAATTAGGGTGTGTGTGTGTGTGTGTGTGTGTGTGTGTGTGTGTGTGTGTGTGTGTATGTGTTGTTGATATTATTTGGATCTTTTTTTCTTACCTCTCCATTGGTGACCATCAGATAGCAATTGTGTTGGTGGGGGTAAAGATGGTGGGTTTGAACCAAATCATTTCATTTAAATTCAATAAACATTAAAAGTCAACCAGTAGTTTTTTTTTTTTTTTCCGGGTTAAGATGGCGGCAGAGTAAGAAGCAGCTCTTAACCTCTCCTGACCAAAACACACAAAACTCCTCAAGGGGACATAAAAACAAGTCCAGACGAACAGAGGAACCCCACAACAGGGCACAGCGTGGAAGGTACGTGGAATCGAGGCATTTCCATGCTATAAAGGGGTGAAACAGCTCTCACTAAATCGCGGGCTGAGCAACCACCCCACCCCCAACCCCTCCACACACAATACCTATAGCTCCGAAACCAGCTAAAAAGAAATAGAGCAAGTTTGGGGCACCCATCGAGTCATTGGCAGCTCTGGGGCCTGTTCCTGAGAGCAGCAAGATTTGGGACCCCAAAAAGCCAAAGAACGCACCCGAAATCTGAGCGCGGGCTTAGGGCGCAGAGCGCGGGAGCAGAGCTCAGGAGGGCTCAGAGCTCAGGCTCCATGGAGGCGTGGGTGGAGGCAGACACAGCCACAAGCTAAAGCTCTGAAACCCTGAGTGGGGAACCAGCGTGGACAGGTGTACGACTGTGGAAGCAGCACCCTGAGACTTGTAAAAAAACCTCCGGCAGAGGATCAAGCAAGGGGGTCCACCAGGGGGCTTGACCGCGGACAGACCCTGAGCGTGAGGATAAACCTGAGAAGCTGCTGGGCTAACGATGGCTACCCAGTCTCAGGAAGTTCAGAAGAGAAAAATTAACAACAAGAAAAAGAAGTCTTTAACACTCGACAACTTTTACACAGAGAAAATCCAGACAACCGAGCAAACAGAGGAGGAGAACAAACAAGCATCTGGACCCTTCTCAAATAAGGAAAACTCCTCACAAACTATGGAAGACTTCAAAACTGAGAATTTGAGGAAAATGGAAGAGATCTGGCAAGAAAATAACTGTTTAAAGGTAGAATCTTGCAATTGGAAAGTGAGGGTCAGAAACCAAATGAACTGATAAGCAAATTGAACACCAGAAATGACCAGATTGAAAAGGAATACCAGAAGATTATGGCCGAAAACCAGAAGATTATGGCCGAAAACCAAAAGATCATAGCTGAAAACCGAAAGATTATAGCCGAAAATCAATCCCTAAAGGCTAGAATTGAGCAAGTAGAAGCTAATGATCTCTCAAGACAACAAGAACAAATAAAACAAAGTCAAAAGACTGAAAAAATAGAAGGAAACATGAAATATCTCAATGAGAGAGTGACAGACCAAGAAAACCAGTCTAGAGGAGACAATTTGAGAATAATTGGTCTTCCAGAAAAACCAGAAATTAATAGAAACCTGGACTCCATACTAAAAGAAATAATTCAGCAAAATTGCCCTGAAGTCCTACAACAAGAGGGCAATATAGACATTGAAAGGATTCATAGAACACCTGCGACATTCGATCAAGAAAAGAAAACACCCAGAAATATAATTGCCAAATTCAAGAGTTTCCAAGCAAAGGAAAGAATCTTACAAGAAGCCAGAAAGAAACAATTCAAATATCAAGGAGCACCAATCAGGATCACACAGGATCTGGCAGGCTCCAGGCTAAAAGATCTCAAGGCTTGGAATACAATATTCAGAAAGGCAAGAGAGCTGGGCCTGCAACCACGGATCAACTACCCATCAAAATTGACTATATATTTCCAGGGGAAAGTATGGGCATTCAACAAAATTGAAGAATTCCAGGTATTTGCACAGAAAAGACCAGGGCTAAATGGAAAGTTTGATATCCAACCACAAAAATCGAGAGAAACATGAAAAGGTAAATAAGATACAGAGGGGAAAGAAAGAAAACTTATAATTTTTAAATTTGCCTTTTTAAGGGCCTCAGTGAGATCTAATTATCTGTATTCCT
>NC_058132.1:460303524-460318243 GCF_016433145.1 Gracilinanus agilis
AATCTGTGTCAGACTCTAATCTCTAAATTAAGTGGTCTGACAAATTCTGACTGTTGTAGTGCATTGAAATTGAAGTGGGAAGTTGCACAGTAAATCCCAACTCTTTAAAAATGCACACTCCATTCTGTCTTATAGTATTCTTTTATCTATCATTTAGCTGCAACTTCTGCTTTTCATTTTTTTGCAGCTGAGAAAAAATTGACATTTTAATGATTGGACTTCTAATCATTGGCTTTTCAGTTCATTAAATACATAGTAGTGTATGCTCTCACATTCTACTAAGGTGATTTTTAGGGCTTAAATCCACTGTCTATTCAGTCTTTTAATTTTTCTGACATGAATAAAGAAGTTTGGAATCATCAGGACTTTTAAATGTACGTTTATATGATACCCTTTCCCCTTTTTTTGTGGTTAGTATATCTGTTATTTGTAGTCTAAAATTGTTAAAAGTCTCTAGCACTTGATTCATTAAATCATCCTAGAGTTAAAACATTTACCTGGAAGGCAGTAATAAAGGAAATCTGGAAAAAAGTATCAGTAGATAAATATTAAATGTTTGATTAAAACGATACCTGATTATTCCCAAAAGTGTCAATGAAGAACTCACTAAATTAATATTTTGTTACATGAAAAATGACTGTTTAAACTTTTTTTTTTACTAACTCAGAAGTTAAAAAGAAAACTGGATGTTAAGATAACACCACCCTATCCTGCAAAAAAGAAACAAACAAACAAAAACAACCTGAGCTTTATCTGGTCCTATTTCTTTAAGGCACTTTGGCTATATAATGAGTCTGTATAATTCAGACAGAGAGAGAGAGAGAGAGAAAGAGAGAAAGAAAACCACATACAATTATACAGACTAACCTTAATGGTAGGGAAATACCATTTTCCAGTCTTTTAGTTAAAAATAACCAACTTTGTTACCTTTTTTAAAATAATAACATTATTTAGGATTCTAGCACTAAATTTCAGGTTAACAGGTCTAAAAAGAATGTAACTGACATTTAGGTGTTGACTTCACATTTACTGCATTTTTCTATGCAGTAAAATAGCTTCCAAAAGAGAATTCTAAAGCAAAGTGGTGAGAAAATTATGCAATACAGTTTAAATGTGCAGATTGCATGAGCAGATAGCTAGGTAGATAGCATTGACTTTCTGACTAGTTCATCTAGTATGATTAAAAGAAGAGACCAAATACACTTCTTTGGCTACTTATGCAAGGTATCCCAAAAGACTCCGTACAGTTATTTGTGTTGGTGTTATTGGAATGCAGTGGGAATAGTGTAGCTACTCTTCAGAATACTTGAAGTCCATTGAAATGAAAATGTCCAGAACTGATTTTATTCTCTAGCACAAAACAGGATGAAATCTAATAGCCTGCTCTGATGAGAAATTATTTTTATCATTTATTTAACATTACTCTAGTTTTCATCTATTTTAAAAATAATTTTATGATGTTAAATATGGCTGTGTTTACATATGCAGTAGAATACAGAACCATATGGAAGGTCACCTCAAGAGGAGAAAATACTGGTATTTTTAGGTTTTCTGTTTCTTGTGGGTCTGTCTAGATTGACCACAGTAAACGAAACTAGCCAAATCTTTTATTTATATCCACTTCTGCTACATGCATGTAGAATCGGTCTCATTTCAAATAATATGACTTAGGGAACCATGATCATACCAAAGTTGTTCACCCCAAAAAATGTCATATTAATCAGTAAGTATTTATGCCATATCTTTCCTTTATTAGCTATTGTTAATGTCCAGGAATTGTATTGTTTGTGGTGCTTGTTGTTGATCATTTTCACTGTTACAAAATGAATTTCCTGTTTTTCCTCTTAATATTGTGCTGAAGTATTTTCAATAAAATTGTGTTG
The DNA here is from genome assembly GCF_016433145.1 of Gracilinanus agilis. Classification (NCBI taxonomy): domain Eukaryota; kingdom Metazoa; phylum Chordata; class Mammalia; order Didelphimorphia; family Didelphidae; genus Gracilinanus; species Gracilinanus agilis. The sequence goes on from NC_058132.1 coordinate 460,305,408, forward strand.
CAAATTGCTCCTTTTTATAAGACATTATTATAGTTTTGAGTCTTATTAAAACTTTGACAATGCACTATCCTCCAACCAACACACCCCACCCCCACCTGCCCCCAAATTATCCTCTTTTAAAACAAGAGTTACAAACACGGCTATTTATTTTATTTTATTTATTTATTTTTAGGCAATGGGGGTCAAGTGACTTGCCCAGGGTCACATAGCTGGGAAGTGTCTGTGGTCAGATTTGAACCAAGGACCTCTTGTCTCTAGGCCTGGCTCTCAATCTACTGAGCTACCCAGCTGCCCCAGACACAGCTATTTAAGATAATCTTTGGAGATGGTCCTCCACCCCTTATCCCCCTGCCCCACCCAATACATCCATGGAAGGATGTGTCCTTGGAAAGAATGAAAGATTCACACAATTAAATTAACCTAATAATATGTCTTAAGACTAAGCCATTGTTTGACATGATCTCTTGATGAAGCTTTATATTTATTTAGCTTAGTGATCCAGTTCAACAGCACAATCATTCAACTCCTTTTACATTTAACTTGACTTTCCTGCATCATCTGTGCTTGGTAATAAATTTAAATTTCCTTCTTTTAATTCAAAACACAGATTTTACCTGCCTTTTAAGTCTATTTTACCTTTGTAGTTCTGATTATATAAATCTAAAATTTAAGTTTGTTGTTCCTCCCATTTATTTTTAAAAATTTTTTAAATCCTTACCTTCTGTCTTAGGATCAATACTGGGTATTGGTTCCAAGGCAAAAGAATGGTAAGGGCTAGGCAATGGAGGTTAAGTGACTTGTCCAAGGTGACACACCCAGGAAGTGTCTGATGCCTGCTTTGAACCCAGGACCTCTCCGAGCCACCCAGCTGCCCCCCTGCTCCTCCCATTTAAATGTGAAAAGTATTTCAGTACACTGATCATGTCATAGCCTTTAGAGCTGAGGGAGCCCATAGAGATTCAACCTAACTTTTTTACATTATTAATTTTAGTTAATAAGAATTTTTGTCCCCATTCTCCTTTCCCCATTCGGAGGAAAAAGAAAAACCAAACCTTTGTAACATACACATATTGAAACAAAACAGATGACTACATTGCCCATACAGGCACATCGGTCTCATTGATTTGTCTTGAGTCCATCACTTCCTCTGGTCATTCCGCTGGAATTTTATTTGGTCAGAGTTCTTGAAGTCTTTCAAAACTCTTTGTTCATCCTTAAAATGTTATTGTACACATAGTTATTTGGTTCTGTTTATTCTTTGTAAGTTACTCTTTTTTTAAAAAATCTCTTTAGGGTATAAACCTAGTATTGGTATTTTGAGGTCAAAGGGGTTTGGTTTGCACAGTTTAGTGGATTCCATCCTAGAATCAATGAAAGATAGAAAGGTTAAGTGACATGTCCAGGGTCACACAGCTGGGAAGTATCTGAGGTCACATTTGAACCCAGGACCTCCCACCTCTTGGACTGGCTCTCAAACCATGGAGTCACCTAAAAGCACCACCCTATTATAAACTTTCAATAAATTCTATAGCAATCAAGGTCACTGGTCTAAAGGTGAAATGACCCCAAAGACCAAGTGGACCAATTTTTCTTCTAGGTTAGAAAGTTTAATAAGATAAAAGTTGTTTTAAAGTGACTCAGCCCTCAGAAAAATTCCTAACACTCAGATGGATATTTAGATCCCTGACCTATTTAAATTCACTTTATTTCCAATTAACCCTAGGCTTCTTCCATTTCTTTTTGCTTAACATGAACCTCAGATATATAGTACAAAACTTCATGACAGACCATGAATTTTTATACAAAGCAAAAATGAAGACAAAATAACTGCCTACATTAGGGGGAAAAAAGCCAAAAATGATTATATAATTATGTGCTCAATCCAGCAGCACTTATATAAAACTGAAATGGTTTAGAGAAGATTAAAATGAACCCTGTGCAAGGATAACATGCAAATTTGTCATTGTTCTGATTTTTTTCTTTGTGTGTATGTGAATTGTCTTTAAATATTATTTTTCAGCTAAGTAGCATAATGGATCCGCTTCAGATTTGACCTCAGACACTTCCTAGCTGTATGTGACCTTGGCTGTTGTGAGGCTCCATAAAGCACTTTGCAAACCTTAAAAGCAATCTTAAACTTTAAATGTTATATTTAAAACTGCTATATAAACATAATGATGATGATGAACTTTTGGGCCTATTTTCAGTCTTTGGGAACATGGTCAATTTTTAGAGAGATCATAGAAAATGAAACTACTGAGCTAGCTGTACGTTTGGGGAAACAACAGATGGGAATAAGCTCACTCTCCTATTCCATATTTTAGTAATCATTACGTTTCATCTGGAATAGGAAAACCTGATCTGAAATCCTGCTTCAGATTCTTACTGAATCTTACTGACCCTGAGCAAGTCACTTAACCTCAGTTTCCCCAGTTGTAAACTAGGGACCATAATGGCACCCACTTTATAGGGTGGTTGTTGTAAGGATCAAATCAGATAACGTTTGCAAAGCACTTAGCATGGTTCTTGGCACAGAGTAAGCCCTATATAAATGCTTATTCGCTTTCTGTCCTTTTGTATTTCTTCATGTTCATTTTTCTTCCATAACATTCTTAAGGTTTAAAAATAAGCCAGGTCTGTTTACTTTGAAACCACTAGGATGTGCTATTTCTGGCTGCTTTCATACTCCTCTGCTATATTGAGGGGCGTTTCAAAAGCCTTAGTACAATTTTAAGCTTCAGTAGCTAAAAACTACGAAGACTTTTGGAATGTCCTATATTAGAGTTTTTTTAAATATATAAGCCCTCCATTGTGGACTAATGCTGTGCTTACTGGCAGTTGGCTTAGTCATGGAGCTATTGAAGGTCTTTTTGTTGTTGTTTAGTTCCATTTTTCATGACCCAATTTAGGGTGTCTTTCCAGCAAAGAGGCTGGAGCAGGTTTGCCATTTCCTTCTCTAGCTTACTTTACATTTGAGGAAACTACGGCAAAAAGGGCTAATTGAATTGCTCTGGATCACACAGCAAGTGTCTGAGGTCTGTTATGAACCCAGAAGGATGAGTCTTCCTGACTAGGCCCAACACTCTCCACTGTTCCACCTGGTTATGAGAAACTTTTTTTTTTTTTTTTAAAGAATTCCCAGGAGCAGCTAGGTAGTACTGTGGATAGAGCTTGAGGCCTAGAGGACCTGGGTTCAAATTTAACCTGAGACACTCCCTAATGGTGTGACCCTGAGGAAGTCACTTAACCCCCACCGCCCAGGCCTTCCCACTCTTTTGCTTAGAACTGCTACTAAGATAGAAGGCAGGGTTTAAAAGAGAAGAATCCACCGAATCCTGCTTACTTGGAGAATGTGACTAATGAACAGCATACCAAGAAAAGGAAAATGAGAGCCAACTCTACAGCAGGGACAATTCCACTCAATTCAATTCACTGAAAACAAGCCTCTGCCCTGTGGGGTGGAGGGGAAGGAGTGAGGGCTCGGGGAGAAGGGACGGAGGGGCAGAAAGGACATGCGAACACCAAACAGGCAGACAGGGTGGCGGTCCAGGCAGAGGTGCTTTGTGTCCAAGAGGACCCCTGGCATCCCAAACTGAAGTCTTAACACACACCTGGATTGGATTTCAGTGAGGCCAGTTTAGACAGAGGCATCCGCCTCGGCCTCCCAGAGTCATCCAAAGTCAGGATGACCAACTGGCGATGGCCCAACGGGATGGCCTGGGCTGCCGGGGCTGCCCTCGTCCAGCCGCCTTCATGGCTGTGGAAAGGAATTGTTCTCATCTGCCCATTCCTCTGGAGAAGTCTGCACGCGCAGGGGGCAGACGTCCCAGAAGGGAGACTTGGAAGGCCTGGAGCAGGAGGCCTTGGAGTGATGCGAGCATCCAGGGGAGCAGAGGGGAGGCGGGGAAAGCTTCCCAGGCTTTCCAGACAGTGTCCGGGCAGAAAACCCACGAGACGGACCGTTAGGTACAAACAAGGGCCACTTGCTCCGGAGCAATCTGAGTCTCATTATAACATGGCTCCAAGGGAAATATAAAAACATTTTAGGAAATGTAAATTAAAATAGTTATGTGTTGTATATTATATTAATAAAAATGATTGTCTTATAGTAATGAAAATTATACTTTGTATAAGTGTTATGTTTCATATATTTAGGTTATAGATATTGTATATAGTAATAAAAATTATGCTTTATATGTGTTATGTTTCATGTAATATAGGTTATAGATATTGTGTATAGTAATAAAAATTATACTTTGTATGTGTTTCATATATAGGTTATAGATATTGTATGTAGTAATAAAAATTATGCTTTGTATAAGTGTTATGTTTTGTATGATATAAGTTATCGGTATTGTATATAAAATTACATATAATAGACTAGCAACAAATTTATTTATCTTATGGGAATAAAATAATTGTATATTGATATAGAAATAAAATATATATTATATGTAATTCAAAAATATTTGTATAAAAAATAAAAATGAGAAAAAACAAGTTCACATGAAAGTGCTAGGCTTTGCTATTGAAATATGTGAGTATGGGGCCTGACAGAAGTCACTAGATTTGGGACCAGTGTTGAACCCAATAGTAGCCGACCACAGGCTATAGGCCAGATGTTAGGCCTCACCTTCAGTATGAAGGTGGCAACATGATCTGACTGCTCTCTTGATGGTATAAACCAGTGGTTCCCAAACTTTTTTGGCCTACTGCCCCCTTTCCAGAAAAAATATTACTTAGCGCCCCCTGTCACATACTAACACCGCCCCCTTAGTTATTCACCACCCCCAAATGCACCTGTGGCCATCACCGCTCCTCTGGATCACTGCAGCACCCACCAGGGGGCGGTGGCGCCCACTTTGGGAATCACTGATCTAAACAAAGAACTTGTTTATTTCACAAAGCACGGGATGGAGTCCCTAGATCTAATAAACTCTCATCTCCTCCTCCTCAGCCTGACCTGCAAAGGTCTCTTGGGTCCCAACAGAGTCAGGCTTCACTAGTCTACACTAGCTCTCTACCTAAAATAATTTCTAGCTACCTAAATCCTGACTCGCTGGTCCACTATTAAACAGAATCAGCATAGTTTGCCAGGTAGGATGGCTAGAGGCCAAAGGCCTGAGCCAAGGTGGCGGGGCTCATCTTTAGGATAGAGATTCTGGCAGCTCACACACAAGATGGTCTGGATGGGAAAGGGTGTCACAGCTCCCAGTATATAATATAGTTATAAGGATGCTGTGAAGTAATTTCCAGTTGAGTTTTTGAGAACTCGTGAAGATGTAATACCTGGAATTCTGGCTATTCCTTCATCTATGGGTCTGATAGAACAAGTATTTACTCAACATCATAGCTCATGATATCCAACTAGTGTTTTAATTTTTTCTTTTCTACTTACTATTGACTCAACAAACATCAGCAAACAAACATTTCAATGTACAAAGAATTTTAAAGACTGAATTGCATATAAAACTGCAAATCCTAGGTATATGTAGTTCTTTAAATGTATATTAAACTTATCAGGATACTAAGAAAATTATCCTATTTGGGTCCCTTTTGACCTCTGTTAGTTTTTAATATATTATTAGCACTCCTTTTTGTTCTTTTTCCTTTTAAAAAAAATCTTTTTTTTTTTTTTAAACCTTCAACTTGTCTTAGAATCGATCCATTCCAAGGCAAAAGAACGGTAAGAACTAAACATTTGGAATTAAGTGATTTACCCAGGGTCACAGCTAGGAAGTGTCTGGGAAGTGTTTGAACCCTGGTCTTTCCAACTGTGGGCCTGACAGTGCCCTAAATTGCATTTTTATCCACTGTGCTACCTAGCTGCGCTCCAAAACCTCATTACCCACTAACCCAAAGCCAAGATAATCATGAATTCAAAGCAAAAAAAAAAAAAAAAGTAACAAAATAGAATAATTTGACAAAAATGGGCATTTGAATTAGGTATTAAAACAACTTTGAACTTATTCCATATAGCTACTGCCTCTATTATGTGTGTCCCCAGGAATCCCTGATGCAGGCTCCCAATTAATCACTTTTGTCTCATCAACACAGCAGGATAGGAATATACCAATCACTCAATACATCAGTCACGAGAAAACTCACTAGAGCTTGAGGAAAATCTGGGCTTCTCTGTGCAGAAACCACACAATCACTGAAAGTAAAGACAGGCCTCCAGAGTCCTACTTCTAAGAAAAAAAATTGGGGTTAAGTGACTTGCCCAGGTCAGATTTGATCCCTGGACCTCTCAACTCCAGGCCACTGAGCCACCTCTTGAAACTCATGTCTCTATCTTCTATATCTTTAGCATCACTCCATCTATTCTTCTGTCATTTATCTCCTCTCTTTTTTAAACCCTTACCTTCTGTCTTGGAGTCAATACTGTGTATTGGCTCCAAGGCAGAAGAGTGGTAAGGCTAGGCAATGGGGGTCAAGTGACTTGCCCAGGGTCACACAGCTGGGAAGTGTCTGAGGTCAGATTTGAACCTAGGACCTCCCACCTCTTGGCCTGGCTCTCAATCCACTGAGCCACCCAGCTACCCCCCAATCAACCAGTATTTATCACTCCCCCCACGGAATGCCAAGCCCTGAGCTAATCACTGAGATAACAGACAAAAGTGGTACAGTCCTGGCAGGATCCACCTCTGTGAGGATCAGGAAAAGCCTTGTGTAGGAAATAGTACTTTTATTTTTAAAACCCTTATCTTCCGTCTTAAAACAATACTGTGTATTGGGTCTAAGGCAGAAGAATGGTAAGAGCTGGGCAAAGGGGATTAAGTGACTTGCCCAGGGTCACCCAGCTAGGCAGTGTCTGAGGCCACATTTGAGCCAAGGATGAATCTTTCTGACTCTAAGTTAGGCACTCTGCCCACTGTGCCACCTGGGTGCTCAATAAGGAGTTTGACTAAGTAAAAGGCTATTGAAATAGTCTAGGAAATTGCTGGTGAAGATCTGACTTAAGGTGATCTCTACCAATGGAAAGAAGACAGAAGTGAGAGATGTTGAGGCATAAATGGCGAGTGTTGGCAACCAACTGGCTATGTAGGAAGAGTGAAGAGATGGCACGAAGGTGAAGAGCCCCAGGGGGACTGGAAGGATGCTGGGATTAGTGCCAGAAATAGGGAAAGTCCCCACAGAGAGAGAGAAGGAGTTCTCTTCTGGACACGGTGCCAGTGGAACAGCCATAGGCATTTGGTGTCTCAGGACACTTCCTTGCTTTACCTCCAAGGATCCCATCCACTAATCCATCTTTCCAACTCTATCGAATAGTTCTTCCATTTCCTCCCAGGTTGTTCCCCTGTTCTGGATAGGTTTACTCATTCCTGTCTCTGGCTCAGTGAATTCTTCCCCTGTGGACTGAGATAGCCTCTTGCTACCCCTTTTGGGCTGATCCGTGTCCATTTTGTTGTTCAGTTGTTTTTTGATCCTGCCTGACTCTTTATGATCCCATTTGGGGTTTTCTTGGCAAAGAGACTTGGAGTGGTTTGCCATTTCCTTTTCTAGCTCAACAGGCTTAAGGGACTTGCTCAGAGTCTAATGGCCAATAAGTATCCAAGGTTGGATTTGAACTCAGGAAAATGAGTCTTCCTGACTCCAGGTCTAGTGCTCTCTCTACTGTACCACGCAGTAGCCCTTTGAGCCCATTATCTTCCTCCAAATAAGACCCCAGACTGACTAATGACAAGAAACAGCCCTGTGGGTTTGATCTCTTCTCCACCTATTTTGAAGCCACTTTATGCTGTAGTGTTCCTACCGTTTCAGAGGACCATGGAATTAATGTTGCATAGTTTAGTGGGGCCCTTAAAACCCATATAATCAGGGGCATCTAGGAGGCTCAGTAGAGACTGAAAAGCAAAAGTCCTGGGTTCAAATCTGAAACTTCTTAGCTGTGTGACCCTAGGAATGTCACTTAACTCCCACTGTCTAGTCCTTACTGGTGCTCAGTATTGATTCTAAGACAGAAGGATTAAAAAAAACCCTACAAACTATCATCAAGGCAAAGATCCACCATAATTCCAGAGTAATAAAAGTGAAGCATGCTACCTACTTCTTGCAAAAGATACATTTTCACACATGATTAATGTTAAACTTTTTTATAAGGTTCTTTTCCAGTTGTAGTGGGGGAAGATGGAATAGGATATGGGCCCAGAGACAGAGTTGTTTGGGAGAAAAAAAGGTATGTATTTTTAAAAATTCACAGAAAAGAATAGAAGGAAAGCCAGAAGAAAATAGACAAGCATGATATCTTTGGAAATTAAACAATAACTGTGATAGATACTTAATCTAGTTAGTTATAATAGAAACTAAGTTATTGACTTACTGAGTCTGTCAGACTCAATAGAATAGAACCCTTTGACAAAGGGCATATGTGGGAGGCTGTGTAAATGGATGAAGCTCCCCTTCTTTCCCACCAGTAGCAGAGAATCTGAGGACCTAGAACTGGGAGGGTCTTCAGAGATCTAGACCAACTTCTCAAGCTGTATGAAGGGAGAGCCAGTATTCTGTGCACTGTGGCGCCACCTAGCCGCCCAGAGAGTATTAGCACCTCTGGTGGGAGGGCCATTGTTCTGTGCACTATGGTGCCACCAAGAGGCCCAGGGCGGACTAGCACTTCTGATGGGTCGCCTCCAAACTCCTTAAGGCTTCCCGGATTTGCCAGTTGGCCTGACTTCTGTCTCGCCAGTGGACTAGGATGACTTTTTTTTTTTTTTTTTTTTTTTTTTTTTTTTTTTTTACCCTTGCTTTCTATCCTAGTAACAACTCCAAGACAGAAAGACAAGAGCTGAGCAAATGAGGTTAAGTGACTTGACCAAGGTCATATAGCTAGGAAGTGTCTGAGGCCAAATTTGAACCCAGGAGATCTATCCACCTAGTTGCTCCTTTGATGATTCTTCTTGTTGTTCCCCCCCACCCTCCCGCCTTAAACCTTTACCTTCTGTCTTAGACTCACTACTAAATATTGGTTCCAAGGCAGAAAAGTAGGAAGGGCTAAGCAATTCTAGTCACACAGCAAGGAAGGGTCTGAAGCCAGATTTGAACCTAGGACCTCCTGATTCCTTCTCTCTCTCCCTCTCTCTCTGTGTCTCTGTCTGTCTGTCTGTCTCTTTGTCTCTGTCTCCCCTCCCCCCCTCCTTTTTTTTAGCAATTCCCCCCCCCCCCTTTCCTCCTAGCTTTTAGTCTTAGCTCTGAGCCACCTTCTTGTCCCTGTCCTCTTTGATGACTTTGGAAGAGTAATTGAGACAGATGACTTTGTGCCTCACTTAAATCCCATCCAAGTTCAAGTCAAGACATGGCCCCATGGTGTCATGGGTCCTCTTCAAGAACAAAAGACAAACAACACCCCAACCCCTTTACTTCACAGACGAAGAAACTGAGTCTTTAAAAGGTTGAGTAACTTATCCAAACTCACACAACTAGCTGCGGGCAAAGCCAAGATGTAAAGAAGAAAGAACAGAAGCTCTGGAGTCAGAAGACTTAGGGTCAAACCCTACCTCTGTTGGGCTTGTAATTCTGTGCAAATTATTTGATTTTGTGGGTCTCAGTATCTTCATCTGGAAAACAAGGAGGCTGATTAGATGAGCTGAGAGAGGTTACTTCTGGCTCCTAGAATTCTTTCCTTTTCATCCTCCTTATCTTCGTAATCAGCAGTTCTGGGCTAGGAGAACCCCACAAAGTGTTTGGTGTCACGAGGCCAAGTCCTCTTACAGCAATTCCAACTTCAAGTAACACACATTTTGTTGATTTCCCCAAAATAACTTGTTTTTAATGATTCCTTGTTGGAATGGAACATGAATTTTCATGTCAAGAAATGTAATTACACATCCAACCTCAAACCAAAGGAGCTAGATTTTGGTGATATTTATTAACTGTGACCCTTCAATAATACATGTTTAATGGTCTGTGCAGAATATTCGTCACTGGGCTCTTCATTTGTTGTTGTTGTTTGTTTGTTGTGGTTGTTTTTTTCAGGATGAAAAACCTTGAATGAAAAGTATTTGTAATCCAAATGGTCATCTAAATCTCCTATACTAAACTGACTGACGCTTTCCAGAGATATATTTATTTAACCAAATTATGGATCCTGACAAAGGTCTATGCCAGAGGTCGGCAACCTTTTTTGGCCGTGAGAGCCATAAACGCCACATTTTTTAAAATGTAATTTCATGAGAGCCGTACAGTGCTCACAGTGCCGCTCCTGTAACAGTGCCTGAAAAAAAAATTGACTTTATGGCTCCTGCAGAAAGAGCCATATCTGGCCCTCAAAAGAGATATGGCTCGAGAGCCATACGTTGTTGACCCCTGCTCTATGCTATAATTGCTCCCACCCTTCCACAACAATGAAGGGACTCGTTAAATTTTCAGAATGTGAGGAGTGGGCAGAGAAGAGTAGGGCCCAGAATACTTGTTTGTCATATATAAATTGGCCCTTGACTGCTCTTCTTTGTACTAATTCCCTCTTCTAAAAGTGAGTTAAAATCACCCTTTTACATTCTTCCTAGAGTGCAGATATAGATTCAAGCAATAAAAAAAAAAACCAAATAATATGGAAATAGTTATAAAATGATAGCATTTGTGTAACCCAGTGGAATTGCTTATCAGCTCCAGGAAGGGACAGGGAAGAGGGGAAGAAAGAAAATGTATCATGTAAACATGGAAAAATATAAAAAATATATCAATTTGAAATTAAAAAAAGGAAAGATTCAAGCAATAAAGTGGGGCAGCCAACAGATGTCCATCTGTGATTATTTCTGCAGTGGTTCTAATCCAGGCAGAAAGAAAGTGAAGTTGTTAAAATAGTAACTTAGGTCAGCTGACTAAAGGAGAATATAGTACTTCCTTTACTAGAAACCAAGCTGGATTTTGTTATTTTTAATATTCATGGTCAAAAATAAAAGAGGTGCTATCTTTTGCTCTCTAAAATAGATATATTTGGTGTAAAGCTTTTATTGGAAAGAAAAGAGTCTTTTGTTTATTGGAAGGTGCATAATGAGCAAAAACTTCAAATATAGCTAATGATTCCAAGGCCACTGAAATAAAAACTTCAAACTTTTCCCCTCTTCTGCTTACTGGTTGACACTTTTCTCTTCTCTTCTCTTCTCTTCTCTCCTCTTTTCTTTTCTTTTCTTCTCTTTTCCTTTCCTTTCTTTCTTTTCTTTAAACCCTTACTTTCTGTCTTAGTAACAACTCTAAGAAGACAGGAGGGCAAGAGCTAAGCAAACAAGATTAAGTGATTTCCCCAGTAAGTGTCTGAGGCCAGGACTGGTTGACTTTTTAAAAAATTCCTTTTAGGGGCAGCTGGGTAGCTCAGTGGAGTGAGAGTCAGGCCTAGAGACAGGAGGTCCTAGGTTCAAACCTGGCCTCAGCCACTTCCCAGCTGTGTGACCCTGGGCAAGTCACTTGACCCCCATTGCCCACCCTTACCAATCTTCCACCTATGAGACAATACACCGAAGTACTAGGGTTAAAAAAAAATTCCTTTTAAATTCTTTTTCTATTTCACATAGAAACTATTTTTGACCATTGTTATCTGCCATTTTGAGATTCAGACTTTCTCCTCCCCTCCCTTCTATCCCCCCCCCCAGGCAATAAAAAGTATGATATAAATGATAGCAGTATTGTCATGTAAATCATTTCCATATTCCTCATGCGTGAAAGAAGACACATGCTACACATACAATGCAAACTCATGAAGGAAATAAAGTGAAAAATGGCATGCCTTGATCTGTAATCAGACTCCAATGGGTCCTTCTATGGCTGCAAATAGCATTTTCCATCATGTGTCCTTTGGGGTTATCTTGGAACTTTGCTTTGCTGATAATAGTTTAGTTATTTACAGATGATCATCTTGCAGTATTTCTGTTATGTATACAGAGTTCTCTTTACTTCACTTTATATCATTTTATTTAGATCTTTCCATGTTTCTCTGAAATCATCTTGCTTATCATTTCTTAAGGCACAATGATATTCCATTACCACCAAATACCACAAAGGTGAGTTCCTTGATACTAAGACTATCTTGTTTGCATCTGCAGCTGTAGTGTTTAGCATAAAACCTGGCATAGCTTAGTAAATGAAGTCTCTGTCTCTTCCCCACCCTTTATCTCTCTCTTCCTCCCTTTCTCTTTCTCTCCTTCCTCCTCCTTTTCTCTTTTGAATACAGTCATTCCCCAACTGATGGACATCCTCTAACATTCGAACTCTTTGCTACAAGGAGGGACTTTCCCTCCCATCTCTTCTCTCTTTGGGATGAAGATCCATAGTGGTATTGTTGGGTTACTGGTTGACTTTTTTTTTTAAATATTTATTAAAAATCATTTTTAACATGGTTACATGATTCATGCTCCTACTTTCCCCTTCACCCCCTGCACTCCCCCCACCCACGGCGGCCGCACATTTCCACTGGTTTTGTCATGTGTCCTTGATCAAGACCTATTTCCAAATTGTTGGTGGTTGCATTGGTGTGGTAATTTCGAGTCCACATCCCCAATCATGTCCACCCCGATCCATGCGTTCAAGCATTTGTTTTTCTTATATGTTTCCTCTCCTGCAGTCCTTCCTCTGAATGTAGGTAGCATTCTTTACCATAAATCCCTCAGAGCTGTCCTGGGTCATTGCATTGTTGCTGGTACAGAAGCCCATTACATTCGATTTTACCACAGTATGTCAGTCTTTGTGTACAATGTTCTTCTGGCTCTGCTTCTTTCACTCTGCATCACTTCCTGGAGGTCTCTCCAGTTCTCCTGGAACTCCTCCAGTTTATTATTCCTTTTAGCACAATAGTATTCCATCACCCGCATATACCACAGTTTGTTCAGCCATTCCCCAATTGAAGG
>NC_058132.1:460322799-460376713 GCF_016433145.1 Gracilinanus agilis
TTCTAAATAATTCCAATGCATTAAAGTTTCTGGAATTCCCCAATGTGGAAATATTTTTCAGAGGCTCAAGCAGAAATATACAGCAATATAACAGCCAACTTAGATGTGATACATAAAACTACATTCTACATTGTATAACTAAACTATATACTACATTGTCCTTAACTGATTTGTCTACAAATTTTCATAAGTATATTGGTCAATGACCATCATTAAGCTAATCAAAACTTCAGACTAGATTAAGTCCAAGAAATTACTTTGAACTCCCAACTAACAAAAAAAAATAAAGAAATCAACATTCAAAAGGTATCCTACAATTCTCTAAAATAATGTTTATTCTGAATAAAAGGTCTAATTCTATATAACAGGGGTTTTATCCAAATGCCCATGGACATTTTTATTAAATAAAAGTATTACATGAAATGCTTTAATATAGGGCTACCTCTGACAAACCCAGATATATATATAAAATTAAAAAAATTCTGAAATGTAATTATACTCCTAAGATTGTAGCTCCAAAGTAATGTAAGAGTAGAGGAAAAAGTTATCTGCCAGACCAAATTAAAATGCAGACATTTCCCATAGAAGCCAATTTATTTAAAAAAGGGGGGGGAGAAGTTGGGGGGTGGGTTAAGAAGAACGTTGGAAAGGCAACAACAGGTTCAGGAGAGGAAAAAAGAGGATCTCAAAGCATACACAATTGAAGCTATAACAACATTAATTATTATACTGTTGAGTCCCAATAATTAAAGAAAAACATACTGTAGCTGTACATAGCCTACAGGAAAGCAATGATCTGGAGTTATAGTGGAACATGACTGAACAGGTAAGATACAGATTCACCATTGTGTGTTCTCCGTATTGCTTCAGCCAGTATCATTGAAATGTCAATAACCTAAACAACAAAGAAACAGAATGAAGAGGATAAAAGCAATCAAGAATCACCGAATCAGGTTTACTTTCGAATCAGAAAGTCTATTAATGTAAATATATCCATAAAATGGTTTTCACTGTATAGAAAGTTCCTGGAAAGGTCAATCTAATTTAATTCAATTCCCTAATGACACTGTTTTGTGTTTTGGAATTAAAAGTTAACATTTAAGTTACATACACTTTTCAGGGATTAACAGCTTTGGGGTGAGGAGTGGAGACATAGAGGCAAATCACTATTTTAATCAACCCTGAAAGCAAATCTGTATGGGACCCTAGTAGCAAGATTTTACTTCTATTTACTAAAAGATGGGACATTCTTCACCTGGGCTGCTCTCCTAGGTCAACTCAATTTTACTATTAATCTAAATGTGAAAGCATTATAACCTAACAATTTATTGCTGCAGAAATAGTAACAATAAATTTTAAATAGTCATGAAAAAATGTTAAATGGCATAACAAATATGCCTTCTTCCATGAAATGATCATTAATCATAGGATTTTCTAAGAAAGGACCAAAGAATTTGAGACAGAAAGGATCAATTCCTCCCTCCCTTCTCCCATTAAGGCCTTAAGACCGTGGTGGTGAACTTATGGCACACATGCCAAAGGAGGCAAGCAGGGCCCTCTCTGTGGGCATGCCAGCAGTCATTTTTTTTTTTTTACTAGAAAGTCAGAGGGCCTGGGGTGGAGCTGTTCCTCCCCCCTTCTCCAGGCACCTGAGGACATTCCTCACTTTCCCTAGCCCCTCTGCCCAGCTGCCTCCCTCCCCAGTCTGGGAACTTGGTCTCGGTGGGGTGGGGGGTGGGGTGTTTGGGGCAGGGCCCGGTGCTCCACCTCTAAAAGGTTCCCCATCACTGCTCTAAGAGATTAAATAATTAAGTGGAGATCAAACACCTAAGCATCAGAGTTGGATTTGAACTTGAACCCTCTGACCCCAAAGTCTTTCCATTCTACCTGGATTTTAGAGCAGTGCTTCATTTTGTCTTCTTGTGGAATTGTATTTGTGACCACCACAGCCTCAAATGCTGCATTATTAATCCTGGAAATAGCTGGCCCAGAGAAGATTCCATGAGTCAGAATAGCATAAACTTTGGTGGCTCCAGCAGACAGTAACCTAAAGAATGTCAGGAGAAAAATAAATACAAAAACATATATAGTCAGGAATCATTTGTCTAGGTGGTGTTTACCTTGTAAAAAATATATGGCATCACTAAGGCGAAAATGTTTGGATCCTCACCCACTTCTTAATGAGACAACTGTATTACTACTCGAAAGATGACTGGGCTCTCAACAAAAAACTTACAAAGAAATCTTAAACACATTGAAACGGGCAGCTAGGTGGCATAATGAATAGAATGCCAGGTCTGGAGATGGGAGGGCCTGGATTCAAATCTGGTGTCAGACCCTTCCTGGCTGTGTCACTTACCCCATTTGCCTAGGTCTTACCCTTCTGTCTGAAGAGTTGATACTAAGACAGAAAGAGAACAAGGGCTTAAACACACACACACACACACACACACACACACACACACAAAACAAACCAAGGAGGTTCCTTCCAGATGTAGGTTGGTACCTAACGCTACAACTTATGTAGGGGCTTGGAGATTTACCAAAAATGAGAGCTTAAATGATGTGCCCAGGGCCAGACATGCATGTCAGAAGAGCAGCCTAATCCCATGGGTCCTCATGACTCCTAGGGGCAGTTCTCTGGCTACTGTGCCAAGTTGCTTCTCTTGAGTAAGCAGATTAACAGCTACTAAGCAGCACTAACTTAATTAAATCAAATCAAATTAAATTTTTTTTTTAGAAATTAGACAAAAACAACATAAGCTAAGACTTAAGAGCTAATAGCCTAAGGTTTCATGAGGAAAATTTACTTTGAAAAAAAAGATGGAGGAAAAGCTGTTGGGGCATTATGCACTGAGGCAAAATCCTTCTGTGAAATGTTGTATTTGGGGTACCTTAGGGCATGACATTTAGTCTGGATTGGCGACTCATATTCTCACGAGTCTGTACCACCAGGATTGGTTACCAAGTAATGCTTTTTTGAGTGTGTGGCTATGGGGGTATTGATGGAAACTCACAAAGATCATTAACAGGGACAGGAGCTTTGTGATTTGCACTAGTGGAAGAAATAAAATCAGATATTTGAAATAGGTCAAGATTTACCACATTCATATTCAAGTGATTTTTATTGTTTTGAACTCAAGTATTTTTCCTCATGGGAAGGAATTTTGAATTTTATAAAATAAGTCAAAGGAAGATAGGATTTAATCTGCATTAGTCATTACTATCACATCATTTTTGTAATCTTTTAAAAATAGTGTCTTATGGGTGGTGCCATTTTAATAATTTACTCCTTGAGAAGGACCATTTATTATACTTATTTATTATACCCCTAGAAGCTCAGCTCTGAGCATTGAGCAGGTACTTATTAAATATTTGTTGATTAGCTGATTAACTCAATTAAGCTGTTTCTGTTAGGAAACACAGTGGTCACTGTATGAGATGTAAAACCTTGTCTCATCCAAGAGACTTGGGAGGATGTAGTCATGCCTGGCATGCAGCAAGGATGGGGTGCACCTCACTCAAAAGTGACTGACTGGGTGGAAGGTTCGGTGCCAAAGCACTGTGAACCAAGATGACAAAAACCCACATCTCAGAAGGAACTGTGAGGGTTAATCATAGGGAGGGAGAGAGGGACAATGATGCTGAATCTACTATAAAAAACAAGGACACAGAAGAAATGGATGGTGAGATCCTAATGTCAATAATCTACTGAGCACAGAGAGGCAGGATCAAGCCAATTAATCCATCAATAAGGATTATTAAGTGTCCACGTGCTAAGTACTGGAGACAGACGCAAAGACAAATGAAACGATCCCCAAGTAAACCATTGGGACACATGCTAAGTGTTGCAACAAAATATAGAAGGTAAATGAGAGGTAATTTTCTGGAGGAGGATGCCATACCCAAAGACCCTAGGGAAGGGTCTCCTGCAGAAGATGGTGCTTTAGATAAGGAACAGAGGCAGTTAGGAAAGCAGTTAGGAATGCACTTTTATGTGATGAAGTTGGGGAAGATAGGAAGGGTTTGGGGAGTTTCTCAGCTTTTGTTCCCATATGAGATAAACTTAACTGTGATTAACTATTAACTGTGATTAACTATTGAAAGAGTATCTGCAAGCATGTCTTTAAAAAAAAAAAAAGACAAAACATTTTAACAAAAATTAAAAACCACCTAATATTACCTGTTGGTCCAACATTATTGACTAATCAGCAAAGAGAATAATGGAGTTTCTAAAAATGCTAATATTTAAAGTTTCCTTTTTCTCTATTTTATATCTCAATTTCAAAATTCCCACTCACTTATCTGCAGCATGGCATATCGTGCCACATGTATCAGCCATGTCATCCACAAGGATGGCTACACGATCTTTCACATCACCAACTAAAACCATCCTGTCTACTTCATTTGCCTTCTTTCTTTCTTTATGAATCAAAGCGAACTCCACATTCAGTCTGTCAGCAATTGATGTCACTCTATAAAAAGGGGGGAAAACCAGATAAATGGGTTAAAAGACATCCAAATAAAAGGTCTTTAAAATTCAGTGCAAATTTTGCTCAAATCAGGGTAGAATGGAATAAAATGTGTTAATATAGATATGCCAGGTTGTACAAATATGGTAAAAATATACATGATGTAATGGTGGGTGATATGCTGATCAGAATACTTGGAATACCTCATTACCTACTTATTTGGGAGTCAATATCAAACATTAGGTAGGCTTTTTGCCACACCCTTATAGTAAATGACATAGTTGGCTACACCTTTTAAAAAATTCTTGATACCTTTTAATTTTACATATTTATTTCCAAATGCATTGTTTTCCCAGCTTCTAAAAAAAATAGTTCAGTAAAACTGTTAGTGACGGAATACTATTGTGCTGAATGGAATGATAAACTGGAGAATTTCTATGTGAACTGGAAAGACTTCCAGGAATTGAGTATTATTTGGTCAGTTTTCTAATGAAGAATAGCATTATTAATCAATTCAATGAAGAACTCATCTTATTAGTCCTTATAGAAATTTACTCCTCACCAAAAGTACTTAAGACTTTTAGAAATTAATATTTTAATACCCCCCCTTCACCTATATTCTAAAATTTAAAAAGCAAGTTGTACCATCATCTCCAACTCTCCTGATTTTATTCATCTTTATCGAGACAGAAAGAACATAAGGTTACTGGGATACCAGCTACTTTTATAAAACTTTTTGCTTCCTTAAGAGGATCAAAAGAGAAAAATTAGATTAAATCTTTCTGTCTCTCTCATAATGGAATCTTTCTAAAAGTCCATGTGGAATTTTAAAAAGAGTTCTGCAAAAATTTTAAAGCGTGATGCATAAAGAAGCAAAAAACCTTCCAAATACAATGCCCTCCTCCTACTTCAGCTCAATTGCTGACTATTTAGAAACTTGTCTACTAAAGGAAATCAACTAATGGATTAAAAGTAATACCTAAATTTAGAACTGAGTCCTCAGATCATTTAATTCAATTCTCTCATTTTACAGCTGAAAAATCAAGTCCCAGAGAGTTTTAAAGACTTCTTCAAGAGGGCAACTTTGGTGGCTCAGTGGATTGAGAGCCAGGCCTAGAGATAGGAAATCCTGGTTAAAATCTGGCTCCAGATACTTCCTAGCTGTTTTATCCTAGGCAAGTCACTTAACTCTCATTGGCCAGTCCTCACCACTCTTCTGCCTTGGAACCAACACTTAGTATTGATTCTAAGATGGGAGATAAGGGCTTTAAAGATAAATACATACTTACTAAATAAAGACTTGTCCAAGGCCTTGGCTCCATATCCAAGGCTCTTTCCATTATACAGCCTCTATTATATATTCTAGAGTCCTCAAAAAATTGTAGGACTCAAATACGTAACGTAAGCAACATCTTAATTAAATAATGAAAAAAAAAAAAACCTTTTCAGAGGATAGGAGTAGTAGAAGGAAAACAGGCAAGTCCAAAGAAAAAATGAGAAGCTTAAAATGAAGAGGGTAAGATATCAGCAATGATGATTTCAAAATGAGCAATTACATAAAAAGGTCAATAGATTTTTCGTAAAGGATTGCAACTCAAAGATCAAGTATGATCAATTAGGATGAGATATAAAAGGACTCCCCTAAATCATTTCTTCATAGAAGTGGGTGTTGTTTTTTTAGGTATTGTTTTTAGAATTTTCCAATGTACTGATAAGTTATTATTCTTATTTTTTGATCTTCGGAAATCTATACCACTGTAGCACTTAAATTAGCAAAATAACTTTTAAAAGTCCACTGAAGAAAATAATTAAACTCTAGGAAGTTATGTGTACTCCTTCATAGTACCTTTTCGCTCCACCAGCATCTGGAGACACAATGATACAATTCCTCCATTCTGCAATATTTTCTCGAATCCATTGTAAGACTGCAGGTTCTGCATACAAATTATCCACTGGAATATCAAAAAATCCCTGTGATGATAGTGAAAAAGATTAAAGCAATTAGTCTATAAAGTACTTTATTAAAGATTGTCAGCAGAGCATACTGGAAAAAGAACAAGTCTTGAAGCCAGATACAAGTTCAAAATACTGACACCAGATTGGCAACTGTGCAACAGATTAGTGCAACTGTGAGGCTATACAGTACAGTGAAGTGATCTGTATCTGGGTGTAAGGAGTTCCCTATACTGCTGAAACCACATTTTCAGATTAAGAAGGGGCGGTGCGGGGGGAAGGGGGAGGAAGAGAAGGACATTAATAATTCATTTTCCCTCCATATTAATTTGGTGCTTCATCCTCAGAGGTTGGCCCCAAGTTCTTGAAAATTATTTCATCTGAATAAGATATATTGTTTACTGATGCCCCTGGAAGGTCCTATACAAAGTTAGAAAGACTGAGTATAGTCAGATGATTGATAAAATAATGTGCCTCTAGAATGTATACAACCTAAAAGTTCAGAAAAGGTTCAAAAAGTTGGTGATACATACTTTGGGGCACAGAGAAGCTTACAGTTTACCTTGGCAGAGGTAAGAAAATAATAGACCTTTCAGAATCAGGTGCTGACATATATTCTACAAATGAAAAATAGTTCTCAGTATGTTTTAATAAGCTATTCGTAACCATCCTAAATTGATGGAGATGAAAGAAGTTAACTTTAAAATTTTAAATCCTAGTCTCTGAAGCAAAGATTCATAGAATCTTTAAGGTGAAAAGGATCTTAGATAAAAATCTCAAATTAGAGTCCCATCCATTTGTTTTCTTTGCATAGTAACAAATGTTTAGATATTTTTTCTTAATTTACAACTACCTGCTAGGGAGTTCAATACTTATGTTAGTACCTAGAGTTGCAGTTAGTGACATTCAGAAGCACAGACTGTACCTGTATCTGAGAAGCATGGAGATCCATTGTAATGATATGATCAGCCCCAGCCACTGAAAGCATATTAGCCACAAGTTTTGCAGAAATTGGAGCACGACTCTAATTTAAAAAAGAAAAACAGTTATTATTTCACAATAATGAAAAAGAAGAAAATATTGAAAAACTTGAAATAATAAAGGGCTTCCCTACTAGGAAAAGCAAACACAATCAGTTATAGGAAACAAATGTACAGGTCTTATTTCTAAGTCCATAATTATATATTCCCTAAGTAACTTTAACTGAATACCAACTACTATAGAAGAAAATAGAGATCACGCTAGTCTAACCTCTTCATTGTAAAAATGAAGAAAACTAGAGTAAAATGCTATTATCAGGCTGTTGGGAAAAATACCGAACACACAATAAAGGCTCTTAGTAGCGTATCTGGCCATTGGGGCAGGAATAGGGAAGAAGCCTTGTGAAGGTGGTGGCAGAACTTTCAAAGACATCAATGCACTAACGATGGAAAGGAGGTAAGTGGGGAGGATCAGCTTTGTATAAAAGGTGGCATCTGAGCTGCCTTGAAAGAAATCAGGAATTCTATGAGGTATATGAAGTAAATATATTCAGAGCCACCGAAGATAACCAGTGCAAAGGCACGAAATGGAGGAGAAGAAATGGGAATGTTCTGTATAAGGAACAGAGTCTGAACCACAGAGTTCAGGAAAGAGGTGAATATAAGATGAATCTGAACAGGCAGGCTGGGGACACGATGTAAAAGGCTCGCAAATATAAACAGAGGAGTTTATAAACCATTTTAGTGGCACTAGGGAGTCATCACTAGAATTTACTGCACTGAGAGGACTGACCTGTACTTTAATAAAATCACTTTTGTGACTATGTGGAGAATGGACTAGAGCAGGGAGAGCCTAGAGGCAGGCAGAGCAATAATAGTATATTGCACCAGCCAACAAGTGATGATGGTAGCAGATGAAAGATGATTTTTAAAAAAAATAAAAACCTCTTACCAATACTGTGTATTGGTTCCAAGGCAGAAGAAGAGTGGTAAGGGCTAGGCAATGGGGGTCAAGTGACTTGCCCAGGGTCACACAGCTGGGAAGTGCCTGAGGCCAAATTTGAACATAGGCCTGGCTCTCAATTCATTGAGCTACCCAGCCGCTCCCAAGACAATGGGTTTTTAGACATGTAGAGAAAAAGTGGCCAAGATATGGCAACTAATGAATATAAGGGGTAAAAGGGAGTGATGGATAATGTAACAAATCAGAGAATGAAAGAATAGTGGTACCCTGAGTAGAAAATGGGTAAAGGTTTTGGGGTAAAAGGAATGAGTTCTGTTTTATACCTGTTGAGTTTGAAATGCCTATGAAACATCTACTTTAAAATGTCTAATAGGCTATATGGGGATAGGGAAGGAGAGAATTTGAATCATAAAATGTTAGAAAATAATTGTAAAAAATTGTTTCTATATGCAATTGAAAAAAAAGTCCAATAGGAAATTGGTGATAAGGAAATGGAACTCAGAATAGACAAGGGCTATTAGATCTAGAAATGACTTGGATGGAGGTAATAATTAAATCTAAGGGAATGGTCGCCAAGGGCAAAAAAGAAAATGTCCCAAAAAAGGATCTTATGTGGGCAGTCAAATAGGAGAACCAGAGGAGGAATATCACAAAAATCTGGAAAACAGAATATTCCGAACATGTGGTCAGTGTCAAAAGTAGCAGACAGATCAATCAGGATGAAGCCAAAGAAAAGGGCAACAGAATGGACAATTTTAAGACATTATTGGTTGTGTGAAGAGAGTAGTTTCAGTTGAGTGATGAAGGCAAAGTCATATTACAAAAGGCTAAAAACAAAGTAAGACAATCTGTGGAGACAACTTTTTATAGGAGATTGGTTTCTGTGAGAAAGGAAGGTCTCATAAGTAGGATACAAGAGAGTAGAGCACATTTTCTAGTAGCAAAGGACAAGACCATACAAAGGCCTAACAAAATATGGCTAATGAAATTGTGGTAAGCAAATGTGATGGAACATTCCTTTGCCCAAAGAGAGGAGAATAAGAATGTAGAGGAACACTAGAAGATATAAATGGAAGCAAATGAATTAAGCACAATCAGGAAAACAATATGCAAAATTATTACAATAGTGTAAAAAGAAAGGACAACCTTCCCACCTCCAAATCGAATATGCTATGTAATTATAACAAAAAACAGGTCTTGGAAAAGAGCTGAGAAAAACACTTTCCTTCCTTCTCTGAAGCAATAAAGAAATATAGGTATAGAATACTATCTGTACTGTTAGAATTTGCTTCTAGAATGTCTTCAGGGACTAGGGATATGTCTTCATTGGCACTATAGATTAGTTATCTGTAACCACGCAAACAAATATAGGATACAGTTGTGAAGAATTCAATTTCAACCTTGGTGGCAGGGCTACAACTCAAAGAGCAAAGGTTAAAAGTAATAGAAAAATGGCAATTATCTTATAAAACTTATGTTTTATAAAATTTGCATTTCGTCTAAGAGTCCCCACGCCACTCTTGTTTCATAAAGAAATTGGGTTTTAGGAATAGATTAAGCCAGGGGTCGGCAATGTATGGCTCTTTTGAGGGCCAGATATGGCTCTTTCTGCAGGAGCGACAAAGTCAATTTTTTTCAGGCACTGTGTCAGGAGCGCACACTGTGAGCACTGTACGGCTCTCACAAAATTACGTTTTAAAAAATGTGGCGTTTATGGCTCTCACGGCCTCTGGATTAAGCAGTCAATATTAGTACAAGAGAATTTCAATATAGCCACTCTTTTTTTAAATCTGCAACTCTAAAGCCTGAGTCTAAAAACATTCTAGAGTTGATTTGACTAAAATATGCAATGGCTCAGAGACTATATATATTTATTTCATATAAGCAGCTAAAAAATGGTATTTTTGGGTTTCCTGTCATTTTGGGGATCTGCACATCTAAGATCTAAGTGCTATTTGAGAAGATAGGGCAAAAACCCAAAGAATCAACTGTATTCATTTTGTATTATTTATATGTGTACATGTTGTTGATGGTTTTCCCCACTTCAATGTAAATTCCTTGAAGGAAGAAACTATTTCTTTAAACTGTTGTCTTTATAGCCAACACTAGGCACAAAGATGTTTCTAATATTAAATAGTAAAATCACAGAATAAGTCCTTATCTATTTTTTTACCCTAACAGGATTATTACTCCCCTCCTACAATACATTTAAACTGAAATAGTAGTGAGGACCTAAACAAAGATGGTGAGAATTTAAGAAGGGATGAGTGTGAAAAATGCTTTCGAGGTTGAATGGACAAGACTTGGCATCTGACTGGAAAAAAAGGGGGAAAGTCAAAGATGATTTCCTTATTTAAAACATGGCAGAATAGAAACAATGCTGTTATACACCAGAACTAGTAGAGAAGGTTTTGGGGGAAAGGCAATGAGCCTGTGTATATGGGATGCTCATTTTCAGGTACATGGGAACATAAAAGGTGATATTGCCTTGAATCTACATGTAGATGTAAGTATAAAAGAAGCCAGGGCTGGAGATCCAGATTTAGAGATTACTGTCATAGAAATGGGAGTAAGACTGCCCAAGGACAAAGAAGAGAACCAAGGACAAACCATTACAAAACATCAGGATTATTAAAATGAGTCTTAAGGCTAAGATTAAAAAAATTTTAGGGCAAAATAATTTTAAAATATAAGTAATTTAAATCTCAGAAGAAGTTATATAGATAAACAATATCAAAATTAGAAAAGGGGCACAAATTATATTAGTCCTTTTAAAAAAAAGTGTTTTTCTACCAAAATGCTAAATATATAATAAAGTTTTCATTAGATGGCCTTATGAACTAAATATGAAGAACAAGACCAGTTGATATTTAAGATGATTTTGAACTCAGCTTCTCCATTCAGGTTAAAAATGTCCTTTTGAAAACCACCCTATTTTTTCAAATTCCTTCAAAAAGTGACTTCTTAATCAATGAAATTGCTTTGCTAATATATAAATCAAATCTTATTCTTAGAAATATCCTATTTATAGAACAGGAACATGAGACTGTCTCTAACCCATCCCAAAAGTTAAAAATGGAAGTTAGCCTAAAATTCATACACAAGCACTATATAGTGGCAAACAATGGAAATTATGAAATAAATGGATTAAGTTAAAATGGCAGGGACTCAAAGCCAGGATTTGTATGTAGCTCAAGTGTAAGACAAAAATCTATTTCAAGATCTACAGAAAGAACTAAAGAATAATATGTGACTTCAAAAAGAGGCCAAAGTTGGAGGGAGATATAGTGATAAAAAAATATAAAGAATAAAAAGTAATTGTAAATTAGGCCTGAGAAAATAATAAGACTTTAAAAAACTCTTAAAGTCTATCCTCGTGCATTAATTACAGCTTTAGAATCATAGAATTCAAGGGGTAGAAGTGTTGTTAAGAGGTAATCTAGTCTAAAACTTTCATTTTTACAGATGAGGAAACTTGAGAAAAAAGTTGAAATGACAAGGTCATCAAATCTAGCATTAGAATCCAGGTCTTGTGACTCAGTTACATTTTTTTATAGGGGAAGGGGTTCTTAGGAGAAATGGGAAATCTTCCTTAAAACACTAACTTTATGAAAAAGCTATCTTTCAAAATCATTTACTAATTCTTTTTTTTTTTAAACCCTTGCCTTCTGTCTTAGAACCAATACTGTGTATTTTGGCTCCAAGACAGAAGAGCTAGGTAATGAGGGTTAAGTGACTTGCCCAGGGTCACACAGCTGGGAAGTGTCTGAGGCCAGATTTGAGCCCAGGATCTCCCGTCTCTAGGCCTGGCTCTCAATCTACTGAGCCACCCAGCTGCCCTCTATTCACTAATTCTTAAATGCCCAAGATAAGATCCAAGATCTTCAGCCTACTATCCAAAGTATCCATAGTCTGTGGCACTAGTCCCCCCTCCATCACTGTCCTTATTTCCAATCATTCTCCTTCACCATTTCTGCTGGAAAATTTCTCCTGGCTTATCTTATATCACTGTAGGGCATTCCCCCAGTGAAGAATGCCTAAATCACCCCCCCCCCAAAAAAAAACAAAAACAAAAACCCGACCTCAAAGATTCAAATCTTAGCTCTTCTTTGGACTCCAGCTTTATCTGAGGTAGAAATTATCTCTCTCCCCTCTGAACCAGACAATACTAATTCGATCACTCATTGAACAATTATAACTAACTTCCTTTCTGACATTTCTTGACCTGTTTCATTTATTTCATGTGGGAGATATCTTCAGAACTAGGCCCTATACTCTGTGGGGGAAAGAAGACTTCTTGAGTCTCTGTACCGCCTACAGAATCTAGCATAATGCCTTGTACAAGCAGGCTAAAAATATTTGTGGAATGAGAACATTTAATATAACTAAATGATAAGCCTCAGTCAAGAGTCCATGGCTCTACTGTCAGAAAACCACAGTATAATTTAAAGACTCAATGACATTGGAAGTTCAATATAATGAGATTTATAACAGTGACTTAGGCACAGGTTCTTTATATAATGTTAAAACTGATGATGCAATAACTTGCATTTTAATATTTTCCCAGTGGAACTTTGACTTTTGAATTTCTTCCTACTTTGTAAAATTAAATTTTTCCTTTTCACCAGATCTTATTTTGAAACTTAGCTCTATACAGGAAAAATGGCTGATAAAATTAAGGAGCTTTAATTGTCCAGCAGTAATAAAACTGATAGCATTCAAAAACAAACTCATAGAAGTAAAAATTCTAAGATTTGAAGAATAATGAGCTAAAATAAAGCATTACAGCTTACAAAAATACCGATGTATAAAGGAAAGCTATTTTGAAATTTATCCAAATAATGATAGGATTTCCAATCTTAATCTTTATGCATGTTACCTTGCAGAACAAACGCATATTTGGCAAGTGAGTTCTTAAAAAAAAAAAAAAAAAAAAAAAAAAAGCCATGCCCATAGATTTATCCTTTATATGTTACATATTAAAACAATAACCAATAACTGCTTGTAATCTTTTTTTTTTAAGTTCTTATTTTATCTTAGAGTCAATACTAAGGCAAAAGAGTGGTACAGAATAAGCACTGTGGGGGTGGGGGGGGGTGTCAAATGAATTGTCCAGGATCACAAAGCTAGGAAATGTATGAAGCCAGATTTAAATCCAGGATTTCCTGTCTCTTAACCCTGTCTCCTATTCCACTGAGCTACCTAGCTTCCCCTTAAGTGGTTGTATTCTGTAATAAAATATTTCTTAAAATGATAGCATCAATCACTAAACATAAAATAACAATCCAATTATTTTAGTCCCTATCAGATAGTTTTATGGTATTTTATTGACAAAATCAGGATGAACATGTTTTCACATGACAGTTATATGGAACAGCTTCTTCAGACACCCTAAACAACAAAAACTCAGGTGTGAGATATCCCGTCCATGTCCAGGATATCTTAGATAGCCCTCTCCTCGTGTGCTGTGAGATAATTATAAAGATATGAAAAGGAAAGACATTCTATAATTTGTTTTGGTCAGTTCAGTGTATGTGGAAAAGAAGGCTTTTGGGGGTGTACAGGAAACTCAAGCGCCCCCCCAGATTATAGCTACTCTTGGGGGAAATGTCTGATGGGTCCTCCAGGGGTTTGGATGGCACACATTGCTCCTGAACAGCTTGTCATTGAGTTCAGTTTTGAAGCCAGCAGCAGAACATCAATGTCCCCAAAGTTATGAGGAGAGTGAAGCTTACTTTTGCCCCTGGGCATAGCTGGGGGTAAAAGTTTGCAAAATCAATGCTGCTAAGGAGCAAGGAATGAATTTAAGGGGCCTTTGGGATCCCAGCCAGTGACAGCTGAGATGAGCCCATCTAGCTCTGGTCATAAATTTGGTGGGTGATGCTATATAGGATGAAGATAAACTTTGAGCTTTCTCACACCCACACCCTCTGGGTGGAGTAAGGCAAAGTGTACCTCTAAGGAGTTGAATTGGGGGGTGAGAGCAGGGAGCAAATAGATATTAAGTGGCTAGATGGACCTACACTGCTAGTTGCTGGCGGCCAGCTAACAAATGGAAGAACACTGCTAGTGGGATCTCAAGTTGAGAAAAGAAGGGATCAGAGATACCTCAAGTCTGATGAAGGCCAGAGCTACCATGTTACACGGGGCCAAACATAGTCTGAATGAAGATGTAGAAAGAAGAATAAGTGAACCCGCAGAGGCCTCAAAGCTGAAAAGTAGAGTTAATGTAATAGGTATCAGAAGCTAGACTGGGAATAATCTCTCTGGTCTGGGTTGACTGAATAGAAACCAAGATGAAGCATAAGAGATAATTGCAAAGTACTAAATTTAGATTAATGGACAGATAGGATGAGGGGGGAACATTTGGTAACTTCTAAGAGGGATTTTGGCAAACTAGAATATGTTCACTGGAGGGTGACTTGGAGGGTGGGAGGGTCTTGAAACAACGTCATTAGAAATATTTTAAAGACTTAAGGATATGTAAGACTAAAAAGTGTATAAACAATACTCCTAGTATTATATTTTTTATAAGATTTAATAACAACAAAGTGAAAGAGAAAGAGCTGAGTGAGCAGAGCAAAGATTGAGACCCAGCAGCCTACCACACTTGAGCCAAAGCCCCAAAAAAGTCCCCTCAACATGGGTTTCAGCAAATTTATAAACAAACCCATGCAGGGGCAGAACACCAAGACACAAGACAAGGGGAACCCCGAGAAGAATATAGAATGCTGGGAAATGAAGTCCTCAGGGTACAAATTTTTAAAAAACACAGATATTTAGTTCAGAGAAGAAAAGACAAATGTTAACATGTTATTATTTTCACACATTTAAAAAGTTAATATGTAGAGGAGGGAAAAAAATAAGTATTTTGAAGAACTTGAACCAATGAGTGGACAACTACAGAGAGATAGTTCAGCTCCTACAGGGAGATAATTTTCAGACAATATTAGCAGTCTAACAAATGCCCCAGGATGCCATTGATAAATGAATTCCCCATTCATAGTAGCATCTAAAAAGAAATTAGATCACTAGGGGTTATAGAAAGGATTCTTATATAAGGTGAGAGGTTACATTAGAGTTAATTCTAAGGTCTTCTCTAAAACCTTAATTCTATCATTTCCTGAATGGCTGCTCTATTTTATTTCTTTTACATTCCTTATGGTATCTAAAGTGCAGTTAAGTATATACCACAGGCGTCAAACAGAAGTGATCCCTGAGGGCTGCATTTTGACTTAGAAAACTACTCATTAGCATTAGTTATGTTGCATTTTATTATTTTGCTAAACATTTCCCAAATACAGTTTAATTTAGTTGCATAAACAATAGGGTTCACTCATGTTGTAAATATATGGTCTCCTTTTAAAGAAAGAGAAAGATTGGGAAAAAAATTTAAATGCATACTCCCCCACCACTTTCTAGGATTAACAGAAAACAAATAAATGGCCTATGTTTTTTCTCTTTTTAAAAATACTAAGGTAACCTGATGTTCAACGAAATAATGATGTAGAGACAAATCTTTGAAAAAGACAATTAAAAATCAAAAAGAGTCCATTTCTTCTAACAGCTAGAAAACATCTCTAAACATTTTCCAATGATTAAATGTAGGGAAATTTTTAGAAGATAGAGCTTGAACAAGAATGTGCCACACCTCTCACCTACCTTGTCTTTTTTATCTTGTCGGGCATATGGAAAACATGGGATCACTGCAGTCACCCTGGATGATGATGCAATTTTGCAAGCATTGATCATAATGAGAAGTTCCATCAAGTTATCATTAATTTCCCCACAGCCACTTTGGATGATGTAGACATCTTCCCCTCTCACACTTTCACCGATTTCTACACTAAAAGGAAAGATGTTATTTCATTAATTAAAAAAATTTGAGATTAAGGATTCAAATTATCTTATTAAAAAATTTATGATAGGGGCAAATGAATTCATCAAATGTGGTTTCAGAATAACCAACTAAACATTTAGATTCCTATAAATGATACTTTTCCTAGTCCTAGAGAACTGATATTGCTGTTTGCTTACATTCAATAAATTTAGGAAAGAAGCATGAATGAGCACATGCCAGGAAGCTGGAAAAGACCTGAGCTTGAATTCTACCTCAACCACTTGGAACTCTAATTAGTATTCAATTCCTACTATATTCATTGTGCATAGTAAGTATTTCAGGATACAAAGCAGAGGAATACAGTCTAATAAAATATAAAAACAAATCACTTTCACAGAAACATAAGGTAGGTGAAATGGAACTTAAAGCACTATAATAAACATGTACAGAAAAAGAATTTTAATTCAAAGCAGAATAATTTACTAGCCATTGAAACAGGGCAAACCATGAGACTTTCTATTTAAGATATTTCTGAACTGTCCTAATCATTGGAGTTCTTATTAAAGAACTCAAAGACTTCCTATTAAAGAACTGATGGATGGGGCAGCTGGGTGGCTCAGTGAATTGAGAGCCAGGTCTAGGGAGGAGAGGTTCAAATTTGGCTTCAGACACTTCCTTGTGGTGTGACCCTGGGTAAGTCACTTAACCTCTACTGCCTAGACCTTACAATTTTTCTATTTCTAAGGCAGAAGGTATGGGTTTAAAAAAAAAAAATCAATGGAGGCATTTTCCTATGCACATCTTAATACTATAAGGAGATGTCAATATTTAGGCAATTTTAAGCTGCCAAAATACTAAAGTGCCTTAGTCAACACCAAGAAAATAGCAAGTTATTGACTTGATAATGCTGAAACACTGGCACTAATAGAGTAACGAAGGCACACATTAATTTGTCTTTTATCAAGAAGTAATGTCCATGAAAAAAAAAAAGAAAATTCAATTCAACTTCCTCAGCAATTCCTTTCATAAATAGCAATATTTACTTTTGTTAGCAAAATGCTAAGGAATTAACAATGTAGAGTTCAAGTTGTAGTCACTTGAATGACAGCATTATTTAGTTTGCTGGTATTCTTCTCACTCCCAGTACAATGCCTTTTTCTCTTACTTGTATCAGCATCCTGCAGTTTATAAAGTGCTTTCATAGACCACTGTGCCATTAGATGTTGACAACCTTAATAAGTAGGCAGGGTATGTATTTATTATTCCCAGATTTTTACAAATAAAGAAAACTGAGTCTTGAGAAATTAAGTAAATTGTGTAAGATCTGTTGACCACATCTATCTGTCTTCTGGTCCAGTTCTCTCTCTAGTCTAGCACTTTAACATACTGTTTGCTGTCTGTAAACTGGACAGGATATAGCTTCTTGTTGCTATGGCAAAGAATTAAGTACTATTCACAAGCATTTATTAAGTGTCTGATGTTTGCAGGAGCTTTTCTAAATGGGGATTAGAAAGATAAATAATAATTAATGTTTTTTGGTTGATGAAATAATCTATTATTTATATTTATTATTTATATTATTCATATTTATATATTTATATCCAACTATATAGAAAAAAAAAGAAATGCAATTGGTTTCTAAGTATTACAAGTTAATACCTTGATTATGTATTTTCCTTTCCTAGTAGATTTCATTAGTACAGAGCTGTAAGGATGAATCTTTTAGACAACGCGTGCCCCCCACCCCACACAGGGGAGAGAGGAATCACTCTCATTAAGCTGCTGGGCAGAGGGGCAGGGGGAAGGGGGAAGGGGCAGTGAGAAATGTCCTCAGGCCAGTGGAGAGGGAGAGAGGAAGCAGCTTAGGGGATGTCCTGCTGATTTTCTAGTAATGAACTCTGGCAGGCACCAGACATGCCCAGAAAGGTCTCTGCAGGCCCTTTCTGACACATGTTCCCTAGGTTCACCATCACAGGTACAGAGGATTCCTGATGAATTCTTGTACTAAGGCAGACAGGGCAGCCCTAAGCTTCAGAATTGCCTCAGACACTTTAGATAAAATTAAATGACTTGCATAGGTCATAGGGAAGATCTGACTTGAACCCAGGTCTTCTTGACTTTGAAGCTGACTTATATTTGTGGGTTTTTTTAATAGTCATACATCAACTGTACAAAAATGAAATGCTTATGTATGAAGTACTATGCTAGGAACATATCAAAGTTACAAAAATAAGAGATAATCCTCACCAACTTCTGTAAAACTGAATATATCCCAAGATTTTATCTAAATTGAAGATAATACATACATGTACAACCCAGTGGAATTGCTTGTCAGCTCTGGGAGGGGGGAGGGAAAGAACATGAATCATATAACCATGGAAAAATACTTAAAAAAAACAAAGGTAAAAAATAAATATAAATTGAAATGAAATGACTCTAAAAAGTAAGGACTTATTTTACTAAACAGTTTTTTTGCTGCAATTTAATGGTTTTCAGTCCTCTTTTCAGGTGTGTCTAACAACAATAATAGCAATAGCAATTATTCGTTCAGTCATTTCAGTCATGCCTGATCCCTTATGCCCCCATTTGGCGTATTCTTGGCAGAGACACTGGAGTGGTTTGTTATTTCCTTCTTCAGCTCATTTTAAGGATGGCCAATGGGGTTAAGTGACTTGTTCAAGGTCACACAGCTAGTCAGTGTCTGAGACCAGACTTGAACTCTGGAAGATGAGTTCCTGACTTCAAGCTTAGCAATTTTTCCCACTCCATTTCTAATTCTATGATTTTTATGAACATCATTAATTAAGCACCTACTAAGTCCTAGGTCCTGTCCTAGGTGCTGGGACACAAGTGAAAAAAAGTGAAAGGTAAGCTGAGCCATGGTAGCAGAAAGAAATATTTCAAGAACCCTCCCACAAAACTCCAAACAGATCTAGAAGACACCCCTGACCAAATCCCAACTGAGAAAAATTTTTAAAGGAACAGTGATTCATTTTTTCTACCTCAGGTCAGCAAAGAGACAGACAAGAGAGTCTGTGGATACTGGGGCCTGGGTCTGACTAAGGCACATGGAACTCAACGACTCAGAAGACCAAGAATGCACCTGGAGACTCAGTGAGGTTCCAGATCCATACAAGAGCAACTTGACCTAGTGCTGGAGGCAGAAACAAGTGCCAGCTGGCAGCTCTGTTGCTTACTAGCCATTCTGCAAAAAAATACCCAGGAAAGGACTCCCTGACCAAAGGTAAGCCTTCATCTGTCACTCTGAGACACCAGTACTTTCTAGAAGAATTAAGAGTATCTGAGTCCAGCAGGAGTCTACTGAGACTCCAAAGGAGGCAAGGCCTGTTGTACAGATACAAACCCCAGTCAAGAATCTGCAGAGTACAGCCCTGGGAGCATCAATCAGACTTGCCCTGGATTAGATCACTTTCAGTGGGAGCACTGAAAGCATGAACAAAGAACTCCAGACTGATTGCTATCCATGAGATCTCACCCTCAAACTTCCAAGAAAGCAGCAGAGGGATTAATAAAGAATGAAAAAAAAAAACAAGTAAAAAATCCACCCCCTAAAATGTGAAGAAAATGGCTCTTGAATACCTCCAAGCAAAGACTCAAAAAAACAAATAATTTGGGCATAAATTCAACTAAAATTCCTGAAGATATAAAGCAAAGGTTTTTTGTTTTGTTTTATTTTAAGAACTAAAACTCACTTTGTAAATGAAGTGATAACAACTGAAAGAGAAATGGGAATAATTTAAGAAATTAGAAAGGGAATTTGCCATCTGGGCATAAGAGATGCAAAACCTTACCCAAGCAACAAACTCCCTGAAAATTAGAATGGACCAAATAAAAGTTGACAACTTCCCTAGAGTGAAAAATATTAACACGAAGTCAAAAGACTGAAACTTTAGAATAAATTTAAGGTATCCCAGCATGAACACAACTGACAATCTGAAGTATGCTACCCATCTCCTCAAAGAAGTAAGACTCAAGAGTGCACAATAAGGCATTTTGGAGGAGACGTGCCAATGTAGTCATTTGTTTTCCTTGATTATGCATGTTTGTAAAAGGGTTTCCTTTCTTTTCCAATGGTGGGGGAAAGAGCAAGACATCTTGAGAACAAATGCACTAGTACACACGCGTGTAGCGTCTGTGTGAAAAATTCAAAAAAGGGATTTATATAGAAAATGGTGTTAAAGCGGAGTCTTAAGTTAGAGACTCTAAGAGAAAGAAATAAGGAGAGAAAAAATTCCATTAGACCTGAGAAAGCCTATGTAAAAGCTGAGATTGGGCAAGGAAAAGTAAGCAAATAATTTCTCTAAATCTCAACACTGTTGCCAAAAGCATTAAGCTGCTTCAAATTGTACATTATTATCTAAAACTCAAGGTCAACATTTTCTTTCACACTGTTTTAAAATTCAATTTTTTATACAGTATTTTTGAGTATCAATGATTTTAAATATATACAGAGACATGCACATTACAAAAGAACACCAACCTCATACCATCTTCTACAGAAATTCATTCTAAATCAGGAAGGTATTTTTCTTAAGAATTAAGGGAAGGGGGCAGCTGGGTGGCTTAGGGGATTGAGAGCCAGGCCCAGAGACTAGAGGTCCTAGGTTCAAATCTAGGTGCAGACACTTCCTAGTTGTGTGACCCTGGGCAAGTCACTTGACCCCCACTGGCTAACCCTTACCACTCTTCAGCCTTTGAACGAATACACAGTATTGAGTCTAAGACGGAAGATAAGGGTTAAAAAAAAAGAATTAAGGGAAGAGGGGGCAGCTAGATGGATTGAGAGCCAGACCTAGAGATGATAAGTGGGTTCAGATTTGGTCTAAGACACTTCCAAGGTCAAGTTACTTAACCTTCAATGCCTAGTCTTTATTGCTCTTTTGTCTTGGAACCAATATATAGTACTGATACTAAGACAAGCTGAATATTAAAAAAATAATAATTAAGGGAAGAGGGGCAGCTAAGTGACTCAGCGGATAGAGATACAGGCCTGGAGACAGGTCTTAGGTTCAAATCTAACTGCAGACATTTCCTAGCTGTGTGACTCTGGGCAAGTCACTTAACCCTAATTGCCAGCCCTTACCATTCTTCTGCCTTGGAACTGATACTCAGTATTGATATTAAAACAGAAGATGTTAAAAAAATTAAATGGGGAGTGAGGGGGATTCAAAGGAAGAGAATAATGATTCCATGGTCAGATGTTTAGGCTGGGGGAAAAAAGTTTTGTTTGATGAAGACAATGTGTAATATGTCTGGGGCTACAAAAGAAATTTTTGGGAAACAGATTACTGTTTAAGAGGTATCTAAAATTGAGGCATTCTTATAAGGATTTTTTTTGGGGGGGTGGTAAGACTAAATGTTTCAAATAAATTTCTTTTTTACCTTTTATATTTTTGTGTTTCATTTCCTGTTAAATATCCCCCAAACCATGCCTATCCTCCCTCTATAAAAAC
This sequence comes from Gracilinanus agilis, assembly GCF_016433145.1. NCBI lineage: Eukaryota > Metazoa > Chordata > Mammalia > Didelphimorphia > Didelphidae > Gracilinanus > Gracilinanus agilis. Next base: position 460,344,483 of record NC_058132.1, read on the forward strand.
TCAACTTTCTGTATCTGTATGGATCATCTAAAAGAAGAGTGTATAAACTACAACATTTATGATTATTTAGTCAGTCAATAAGCATCTATTAAGTATTTAGTATAAGCTAGACACATAGTAAGGGCAAAAAAAAAATACACAAAAGGGCAAAAAAGCAATTTATCAACAAGCTTTCATTCTAATGGGGGACAAGACTTGAAAATATATAGGTACTTACAAGATATATGCAAAATAGAAGAGGGGAAGATAGTAAATAAAGGGGTATGGAGGAGAAGGTAAGAAAGGGACTGAGAAGTCTCCTTCCTAAAATGGGACTTGAGCTGAATACTAAAAGAAGCCTGAGAAACTAAGAGATTAAAAGTGAAGGAGCTAAGAATTTCAAGTATAAGAGATTGCCAATGCAAAGGCAGGGAAATGGGAGATGGAGTGTCTTGTTCAAGCAACTGTGACAACTGAATGGAGAATGGATTGGAATGAGGAGGCTTTAAGAGTAGGAGACCAAAGAGATGATTATTGCAACACTACTGGTAAATGCTAGCTCAGGGGATTGAGAGCCAGGCCTAGAGATGAAAAGGTCCCAGGTTCAAGTCCGGGCTCAGACACTTCCCAGCTGGGTGACCCTGGGCAAGTCACTTGACCCCCACTGCCTACTGGTTGTGGCCCTATGCTCCTTGAATGGAGTCCCAGGATAAAAAAAACAAACAAACAAAAAAAAACTGGTAAATGCAATAAAGGCCTGAGCTAGGATTATGGTTAGGTGAGCAGAGAAGCAGATTTAGATAAGGGATGTTATAAAAGGTAGAAATGGCAAGATTTGGCTAACAGATTGGAGAAAGAACCTTAGAAATCACCTAATCAGTAGAAACTGAAGCTAGGCCATTTTGATTTAGTTAGGTGAAATATTCAGAATATTCTGATATTCTGAAATCCAGAAATTAGTCCATAAAAGAATCTATCATTTCCCCTATTAATAGGGAATGTATTTCAAAGTGTGTTTTGAAATTTCAAAAGAAAACTATTATTATTACCTTTGCTTAAAAAAAAAAAATGTTTCACCCATTCCCCAAATGATAAATGGTCAAAGGATATGAACAAGCAATTTTCAGATGAAGAAATAAAAGCCATCAATAATCATGTGGAAAAAAATTTTCAAAATCACATAGAGAAATACAAATTAAAACAATTACTTCACACCTAAAAGATTGGCCATTATGACAGTAAAGGAAAGTGATAAATATGGAAGGGATGTGGCAAAACTGGGTACTAATGTATTGCTGATGGACTTGTGAACTGGTTCCAACCATTCTGAAGGGCAATTTGGAACTATCCCAAAGGGCCATAAAATTGAGCATATCCTTTGATCCTATAATACCACTACTGGGTCTGCAGTCTAAAAAGATAAATGAAGGGGAAAGGACCTCCTTGTACAAAAAATATTTATAACAGTTCTTTTTGTGGTACCAAAGAATTTGAAACAATGGGGATGTGTCCATTAATTGGGGAATGGCTGAACAAATTGTGGTACATGATGGGATAGATTTCAGAAAAAGCTAGGAAGATCTACATAAACTGATGCAGAGTGAAATAAACAGAACCCACAGGACATTGTACATAGTAACAGCAAATTGTACAATGATTATCTGTGAAAACTTGGCTACTCTTAACAATATAATCATCTAAAACAATTCTGAAAGACTTATGGCAGGGAATACTATCTATCTCCAGAAAACTGTTGGAGTTGGATGTAGATCAAAGAATACTATTACAACAATGAACAATATGGAAGTATTTTGCATGATAATGCATGCCTGGTTCATATCAAATTGCTTCCTGTCTTTCAGTGGAGGGAGGGAAGAAAGAGAGAGAGACAGTTTGAATCTTATAAATTTGGAAAATAAATTATCTTTGAATTTAAAAAATAAAATACTTTACACACAGTGAAGGTGGATCCCAAAAGAGATAAATTAAAAGATAAAATACAAATATATCAATGTTGGTGCCATACCTAATGAAATTAAAGCATATATTCTTCCCTTCCAAGCCTTTCTATTTAAGACCAGCTCTAGAATTCCATTTATATAGCTTATATATAATTCCATTTACATAATTTAGGCTCAGAGCTGCCCAGGCTCCTCATAAGTTAGGCCTCTTGACCAGGGTCACAAAAGCCTGTGAAGAGGTTGAACTTAAATGTAGGGCCCCCCTGACTGAGGCTTTTTTTTCTATTCACACTCAATAAATTAAAAATGTGGAAAATGACATGTTCTATAGTTAGATTTTACTTAACTATGTGTGGGAGTGCTGCTTTGGTGTTTATTGTTAAAGCACTTACTCTGTCAAAACAAAATATATCAATTAAAAAGAAATTAAAATGAAAGAAATAGTACTTGATGTGCATTATGAAATCAAACAAATGAGAGTATCAATGCTCCAAAAAGTTAAAATTACAGAACTGAACTGTGATAAACAGGAAATCAAACAGGATTTCAACTGAGCACTTAAAAATAAGCGTGATGCCTAGCCAAAAAAAGTCTAGAAATTTCTTAAAAACAACACAAAAACCCTACAAAATACTGGCATTTGAGGAGCTTTTGAAGGATTTGGGAATATTTTTAAGTCTTGGGTGGAGAGGGAAAAAAACACAAGATAATTAATTATCTTCAAAGTTTTTGAGGGGACTGATAAAAAAAAGAGAGATTTAGACTTGTTTGGCTTGGGAAGTAATAAGTTTTTTCTTACTTGGAGATTTTCAGAGCAAAGGCTGGATGAAAATTAGCCACCAAGCTGCCACCTGTTATCCTCATTTTTTGATAATAGGCATATGGGAATAGATCAATGGACTGAGAGCCAGGAGGTCCTGGATTCAAATATGGCCTCAGACACTTCCTTAGCTGTTTAATCTTGGACAAGTTACTTACCAGAATTTCCTGGCCCTTATCACTCCTTCTGCCTTAGAACCAATACACAGCAATGATTCTAAGACAGAAGGTAAGGGTTTTTTTTAAAAAAAGATAATAAGTAGGCGATACTTAGGTATCATAAGTGATAAACCTTATACCTAAAAAGGAAGGTAGTGAAGTGATTTGTTAATGACATAGGTTACTGGGAAATGCTCAAGTCAATAATTATAAATCTTATCTAGGCCTGTTGCTTTCCTCTTCTGCAAAGAACCTATCTCCTTTTATGCTGCCTTTTTGTCATTCATTTTATGAACAGTTCACTAGCAGTCTGCTTTGCACTTGATACATTGAACTGGGTTCTTGCAAACCATAAGGACAACTGGAAATTTTCTGTATTTTTTAATTTTTCACGTATTGTCTTTCTTCTCTGACCTTTTTGCTTTTCAAGTCTCTGTGCATAAGTCTTTGATGGTCTTTCAATTATTTATTTTGTTCTTTTTTCTCCTATTTCCTTTTCAGTCTCTTCAATTTTTCATTTTTGCTCTTCTTTCCTCTTCCTTTCTTCTTTCTCTTTCCTTTTTTCTCCCCTGATGCTTTCATTCCTCTCCTTTTGTTAAGTATAATTTAGACACAGTACTTTATGGCCTCTGTTATTCTTTCTTCCTTCTCTAGTTCCTTCCTTTCTCTCTCCTCTCTTTTTTCCCTTTATTTCTCTTCTCCCTTTTTTTCCTTCATTTTTTTCTCTCTTCTTTGTGTTCCTGTTCTGGAACCTCCCCAACTTGGTGTCTGAATTTCAGTCTTTTTCTCTTGTTTCACAAAATATACATGCTATGAAACCTGTCCATATCTCAGATAAAACCAACCCTAAAACTTTAAAAAAGTTAGCCTGGATGCTTTCTCATCTGCTTCTCAGGGGCTGGCCCAGCTCTCCTGCCTGCTGAAACTTCTATGCTCAAAACAGTTGGACCTCCATTCTCTTTCATATCTTACCCTACTCCTTATTCCCTACACCTAGGATTTAGCCTGAAACCTCCCCCATCAGTCACTAATGGCCTAAGCAGCCAAATAGAAACAAACTCCCATTTAGAACAATCAAATTTTAGACCTGAAGCCTGGAGGAAAGAAATCAATTTCAAAGAAGAGAATTATAAGTTCATATATCTAACAAGGTTGTCCAGAGAGGGAGAGTGTCTGCTAATAAACGATTTTCAGGTATGGATTGGATTAAATTATATGGCTTCCAATTTTGAAATTCTGAAACTGAAGACTGAAAGGTTACTAATCCAATGGCTACAGAATATAAAAAAAATAATAACATTCACTAATTGAGAGTTCTAGATATACTTCTGGTAAAGACTATATATTCAAAGTATTTACTCAGTGAGCAACAAAGTGTTTCAGTTGATAGAGAGCCAGGCTTAGAGACATGGTTCAAATCTGGCCTCAGACACTTCCTAGCTGTGTGACCCTGGGCAAGTCACTTAGCCCCCAATGTCTAATCCAGTGGTTCCCAAACTTTTTTGGCCTACCGCCCCCTTTCCAGAAAAAAATATTACTTAGCTCCCTAGAAATTAATTTTTTTTAAAATTTTAATAGCAATTAATAGGAAAGATAAATGCACCTGTGGCCATCACAGCCACCCTGGATCGCTGCAGCACCCACCAGGGGGCAGTAGCGCCCACTTTGGGAATCACTGGCCTAGTCCTTATCACTCTTCCACCTCGGAGCTATACATAGTATTGATTCTAAGATAGAAGTTATGGGTTAAAAAAAAAAAAAAGTACTTATTTGGTGCTCACCACTGTGTGAAGGAAATTATTGAGGGGATTTTGATCACAAGGATAGAATGAAAGTTTTGGTATCCCTTGAAATCAACCAGAAAAGGTAGCAATAGAAATAAGGGATCCTGAGGCAGGAAGCAGAACAGATGTCCCCAAACTGCCTTCCTGGGTGGTCCAGGCAAAATAGAAAGGCCACAGTTGGCTCCTGCAGCATGGAAGTGTGGAGTGAGTGGGTGGAGAAAAAATTTGACAAACTGAGACAAGAGAGGATTTTCAGGGTCAGGATTTCTGTGTTCGGGTGGACTGTAGAGTCTACATGGCTGCTGTGGAACAGTAAGGAAGCTAGATTAGGGTAATAACTTCTCTAAGTGATCTCTCTCATTAATTTTTATTATCATTATTTTATTATTATTATTTTAATTAATTAAATTTATGGCCAGTTTCATACTTCCCCCCCTTACACCACATACAAATAACCAAAATGGGTTTTGAGTAATACAAATAATGTATAATGCATGAAATTTCAAAAAATCTATTTCAGTCTTTCACATTTTAAAATAGATGCCAATATACAGTGTCCCAAAAGTCTTAAGTGAAGTTTTAAGGCTTCACTAAGCAGTCTATTTCACTAAGATTTTTAGGATCCCCCTAGACCTTGGGTACTGAACCTATGGCATGCATAGCAGGTAGGACAGGTTGCTCAGTCTGGGGACACAGCATGTGGTCTCTAAAAGGTTCACAATCGCTGCCCTATATGTTCCCCTTCCTCCTAATCCCCTCCCTCCAATTGGAAGATGAATTCTGCCTATAGTTTAGAACAGTTTGTTCCCTAGTTGTTTTTTTTGTTGTTGTTGTTTTCTTTTTTTGGGGGGGGAGGGGGAGGGCAGGAGGAAGCAGAGAGGGATGTTGAGAAGAAATGGAAATAGTTAGAACTTGTGATTTCATCTGTATTGGACCCGCTCACATTAAAACTCCCTCCACAGTATCAGATCAGCAACTTCTTATCTACACTACAAAGAGGTAAATAAAATGACCAATTAAGGAATCAGTGTATGTCTGAAGTGAGTTTTTTTTTTTTTTTAAAACCCTTAACTTCTGTCTTGGATTCAATACTGTGTATTGGTTCCAAGGCAGAAGAGTGGCAATGAGGGGTTAAGTGACTTGCCCAGAGTCACACAGCTAAGAAGTGTCTGAGACCAGATTTGAACCTACAACCTCTTGTCTCTAGATCTGGCTTTTAATCCACTGAGCTACCCAGCTTCCCCCTTGACAATGTATTCCTTTAAGTCATGGCAATCAGTTAACTTCGCTGATTATCATTTCTAGCTGCCATATATCCATCCATGTCAGCCCTATTTCCAATGGTCTTTTCTAACTCTTTCCTAATCTTTGAAACTATTATTAATAACTGATCTTCCCTCCCACTCCAGAAATTATTTAATCTAGTTTGTATTCACTTATATGTGTACTTAATGTGCCCCCACAAAAAGAATACAAGGGAAGGGTACTATTTTTGTATCCCCAGCACCTGATAAAGTACATGGCATTTAACATATAAATTACTGAATGCTTGTTGAACTGAATCGACTTTCTGACTGGAAGACTGTCCTTTTGTGCTTATCATACCAAACTTCAAACCCAGTGAGCAGGATCTAAATGCTTTCATTATGAAGTACATTCAAACTTTTAAATAAAATTTTAAGCCTAGAATAGTCTAGTCTAATGCTTACCCTTCAAAATACTGTAACATTTAAATTGTATTGTAACTTAAATTACTTATCTGAAAAAGCAAAGCATAATAACACCAACATCAGATTATCCATCTTCTTTTCTGGCTAAAGACAAAAGCTATCTTCACTTGCTAGGAATTTTGGGAGTGCTCATTTTATGAGTCAGAGAACAGAATAGTTGGGCAGTTAACTTGGTAAAGGATAGGGCTGGCTAACAGTTCAGAAGTATATGCCAAGGGGCAGCTGGGTAGCTCAGTGGATTGAGAGCCAGGCCTAGAGACGGGAGGTCCTAGGTTCAAATCTGACCTCAGACACTTCCCAGCTGTGTGACCCTGGGCAAGTCACTTGATCCCCATTGCCTACCCTTACCACTCTTCTGCCTTGGAGCCAATACACATTATTGACTCCAAGACGGAAGGTAAGGGTTTAAAAAAAAAAAAGAAGTATATGTCAAGAGGGGGAGGAAGAAAAGAGAAAGTTAGTGGTTAAAAACATAAGCAAAGAATGAGTAGTTTTGTAGATCTAATGCAATCAGCACTGGAAAAGTGATAGCTTGAACAGTACATTCCCTTATTTTTATTTTTTCATATTTTTTTTATTTTTTATATATTTATTTTTATTATTATTTTTGAGTCAATCTATTATGTACACATATAAGTGAATACAAAATAGATTAAATAATTTCTGAGGGAAGGGTCAGTTTGTTAACAAACATGGGAAACAAAGGAAAGATACGGAAGAGTGAGGAAAAGACATACGGGAGATGGGGCTAGAAGAACAGTTCAAAAAGTTCAGGGTGTGGGAACCAGAAGAAATAGAGCTGACTGCTTAGGTGAAGAAGAATTTCAAGCTGAACTCTCAGTCACATCAAGAACCAAGTAAAAATAAGCTTCCTATTTTCAACAATATAGGACAGATAGAAAAAGCCTCAACTTCTGTTTCAAACCATACAAGGCTGAGTTTGTAATTCAGTACACACCAATATTACAACTGCTTCTTTTAATACTAAAAAATGTCAGCAAGCTGTTATAAGTGTTTGGGGTTTTCTTCCCCACCCCCCAACCTCTTTTAAAAACACTTATCTTATTAGTGTCAATTCTAAAACAGAAGAGAGGTAAAGGCCAGGCTGAGGATGTGGCTGAGACCAAATTTGAACCCAGGTCCTTCCAACTACAGAACTGGAGCTCTATTGACTGTACTACTTGGCTGCCCCAGGTTTTTCTTTTTCAATGGGAGTTGGGAAGGAAAGAAAATAAATGTCAAGTGAAAAAAATCATGAAGAAAGTTAAAGGTACAACCTGTAAACCTGATCAACATGGCTGTGCACTAGCATCATTAATAATGTCATGTAATGCATTTTAATCAGTTCACTTTAACTAACTCTATTGTAATCTTATTAGGCAAACTGCCCAAAGTACAAATAGATCATTTCCAAAACTTAACATCATAAAGCAACTAAAGCAATGGGAAGGGCCCTATATGCTTGTATTTACTGGCATGTGTATGTGTTTTTGGTAGTGAGAATGGTAGTTAATAGAATGTAAGCTTCTTGAGGGCAAGGGTTATTTTATTTGCACAGAGAGGCATTAATTTGACATATACTTGCCCACACCCAGAGTGTATCAGAAATGGGCCTTGAACCCAAGCGATTCTCAAACAGTACATTAATGCAAGCTTGTTGGGTGATTTCTTTACAATCTGGACCCGAGGGAAAATTTGGGGCTGTCAAACAGCTGGTGAATGTCTTGCCTGGGTAGGACAGCTTGCTTTCTTCTGTCTGATTTAGTGGGATGGCACATTTAGAACTGGGAAGGATCTTGGAGCCAGTTTAGTCCAGCCAACTCATTCTTCAGAAAAGGAAAGTGATTCAGAAAAGTTAAATGATTAAGTGTGTAAGATAGAGGGCTTTCATTTTACATTGAGCATAAGAGTTCACAAAACTTAGCTCTACTTATCAACTTTCATCCATACTGTTCCTTCCATCTTTTGATATATGCAAAAGGGTTTAAAAGCTTAGGAGGTTGGGGACCCTAGAACCCAAGTTAACCCTTATGCTTTGGATGAGATGGCCCCCATTAGGGCTGCTTTATTTCCCCCTAAAAGGCTGGAGAGGAGGGCTGAGGTAGAAGGTCAAACAATGCAGTCAAGGAGTCAATAGTCATTTATTAAACATTTTGGCAGGCACAACTAGTTCTTGTTCTCCTGAGCTCAAGGAGCTCACATTCTAATGGCCAAGAGAAAACATGAAAACACCAAGAGTCACGCAAGATACAAACTGGAAAGTAATTTCAGAGAAGGTGGGCACAAACAGCTGGAAGTGGGTGGGAGGAGGACTGGGAAAAGACTCCTGCTAAGGAAGTTAGAATTTGGGCAGAGGATTAAAGGAAGTGAAGGCAACCCAGAGGGAAGAAAGCATTCTAGTGCAAAGTTTTGTTTAAGCAATGTAATTGGTGATAGTGGCACTGGGTGTGAAGTCAGTAAAAGCTGAATTCAAAGCTAGCCTTAGATACTAGCAGTGTATCTGGGCAAGTCACTTTACTTTTGTTTGCCTCAGTATCCTCATCTGTGAAATGAAGATAATAGCAGCATCTACCTTGCAGGGTTGTTATGAGGATTAAAAAGTATTTATCACAGTGCCTGGCACATATAAATGATTGCTTCCCCTCTTCCCTCCTAGTAGGCCAATGTTATTAGACTAGAGTGCACAAAGTAGAATAGAATCTAGAAAGTTAGGAAGGGCCACAGATTATGAAGAGCTTTCAATGTTAAACAGGGGGTTTTAGATATGGTTCATGAATAGGGAGCTACTGGAGATCACTAACTGGGGAGAGAGGTGAGATGTCAGTTTTTAGGTTTTAGAAGTCATCTTAGCAGCTGAATGAAAGATGCTTTGGGAATGTCCTGCAATGATCTAGGTCAGTGATGGGCAAACTACAGCCCCTCGGGCCAGAGGAAGGGGGGGAGGAGAGGGCCTGAATGAAATGTTCTATCCAGCCCCATGACATTATTCCTAATCTGATGATACAATACAATGAAACTTCGAAAGAGTTGCCTTAGAAACAGACTGACAGATGAGCATTTCCTTTCCTTTGGCTCCCTCTTTTAAAAAGTTTACCCATCACTGCTCTAGGTGATAAGTGATGATGGCCTATATGAAGAAGTCCGAGTGGAGAAAAGGGGGAATATGTGAAATATGTTGTGAAGGTAGAAATGACAATATTGAACAAAAAGGAGGATATGTGGGTTGAAATGATGTGAAGAATCCAGAATGGTGGATGAGGGTTGAGGCCTTGACAATAACAAGCAAGGTGGGAAGGAGTTTGAAAGGAAGATAATGATGGAGAGACTGAATGTCAGGAGAGATAAACAGATCTAATTTCTCTCCTGACTTCTAGTCTCTGATCATACCAAATGCCTAGGATGGATATCTCAAACTGAAAGACCCAAAGAAACTTCAAACCCAACATTTCAAAAATGACTTATTATATTCCTCCCCAAACCCTACCTTTGGTAGGAAGCTGGAAGTCAGGAGATTGTGGCTAAATAAATAGATCTAAGAGGGCAGCGGATAGTGCCAGACCTGGTATCAGGAAAACTCATTTTCCTGAGTTCAAATCCTGCTTCAGATACTTACTAGCTGTGTGACACTAAGTAAATCACTTAATCCTATCTGCCTCGGTTTACTCATCTGTAAAATGAGCTGGAGAAGGAAATGATAAATTGCTCCAAATATCTTTGCAAAGAGAACCCTAAAAATGGGTTCATGAACAGTCTGACCCAAAGGACTGAACCATAATATATAGATCTGAGAATGTAAACTGAACCTTATTAAGGTCACCAAACTAGTACAGTCTTACGGAGCATCCAAAGCATGATATAAAGATTCAGGAGGGGAAGACAGATGGAAAATCAGAAGAAAGCAGTATTGCAAAAATTCAGGGAGTTTCCAGAAAGGGATGAAAGAACAGTGTAAAATACTAGAGATTAAAGATGAGGTTTGTAACACAACTACTACTGTTATATTCCGTGGAATCATAGAAATGGAATGGATTGATACAAAAGGCAACTGAAATCTATAAAAACAATCAACCTAGTTTGATCCTATGTAAAATGAAGATGATAATAGACCCCATACCCTATAACAGCAGTTATCTTGAGGATATATGTAAATTTGTAAAGAGCTCATTAAACCTGAAAAGCACCATAAATGATAGCTATTCTTAGGGAATTTGGGATATTCATTAAGCCACTTATAACAGGAAGCCAAAGACAAACACACACACACACACACACACCCTTTTGACCAGGTATAGAGAAATAGGACCTCTATTTCAAAAATATTTATAGTAACTCTTTTCATAGTGTCAAAGAACTGGAAATTAAAAGAGTGTGTATCAAATGGGGAATGGTTGCACAAATTATAGCATATAACTGTTATGGAATATATTATGCCCTAAAAAATGATGGTAGGTTTCAGAGAAACCTGGGAAAACTAATAGGAAGTTAAGTAGTATGTGAAGAGAAGAAGAAAATTTACACAATAAAGACAATGAAAAGGTAAAACACAGACTGTTCTCCATACCTGGAATGCTTTTCTCTCCTTATCTCTGCCTCTGGGCTTCCCGGTTTTTGTATTTTTTTAAGCCTCCGAAAAAATTCAAACTTTTGCAAAAGGCATATCCCAGTCCTATCCTAGTGCCTTCCCTCTAAGGTTACCTACATGTAATTCTGTACAAGGAAATCTCAATAACTTAAAACTGTACTAACACTCTTAGAACACCCTGTACTTTTGTCTCCCATATTAAAGTGAGCACTGGAGAGGTTGGTCAGATAGGAGAACCTCAAAAATTTAGATAAATATCCCGGAAGAGATGATCAATAGTGTCAAATGCTACAGAAATGAAGGTTAAATTGACAAATCTAAAGAGGTAGGGTGGGGGTGGAAGTTCCAGCTTTTCTTTGTAGTCCAAGGCCTTTGTGTCCTCAGGATTTGGGGGGTGGGGGGGAAATACACTTTTTAGTGATTCTCAATGCTTTTTTGACTTAATGATTCAGAACAAGGGCAAATGAGAGGTCTCAAAATGAACCAGGCCGTTACTTTTTGACAGATGTGGACTAAAAAGGTTTCAGAATGTGACCTACAATTTTCGACCAAGACAAGATGGGAATTTGGTTTGCTCTGGCTATATATGCGGTTTTTTTTTTTCCCTCTCCCTCACCCCCTTCCTGACATGGTGTGGAGAGATAGATTAATAAGGGGGAGGGGGGGAGAATAAGGGAAAGGGGCTAAAAATCCAATGGCTTTTAGATTTCCAAGAACAACTAGGATATGACACCCGCGGTCCTCCAGCACGCCAGCCTGGAAGGTGAAACGTGCTTCCGGGATGGGGGCCAAACTCCTCTTTGGAAAAGATTTTCGGGAAAACATTTTGAGCGGGATGTTTACAGTGACGCGGGCGGAAGTCAGCTGCCCAAACAGGCCGCATCGCGGGAATCTCGCGACCAGCTTCCCCCAACCCCCTCCCTCTCCTCTCCCCACGAGGTCTCCGAGATAAACCAAGGAAGCCGACGCAGAGGGCGGGACCGGGATGCCCCAACCTCGATCCCGGCTAAAGAGAGGGTACGTTGCACGCACGTGCCTCCGCCCTCCCACAGAAGAGGCGGCGATGGCTCCGCCTACACGGAAGGTGGCTCCTCCAACGGAGGCTGGAGGGAGGGACATCCGCGACAGCTCTGGCCGCAAGACTGGGGGCACGCTGCGTCGGTTCCCGCGCGTCCAGGGCCTCTTCCGAGTCTTCCTCTCCCTTGATGTTCCGGGCCCCCTCCCAACCCCCGGACAACTCCCGTCGGGAGAGGGGACAAGCGTGATCACACACACACACCAGCACAATCCTCCACGGAGCCGCTGCCTACACAGTCCAGGCCGGATGGCCCCAGCGACTGAGGGGCCGCGTGGTTTCTCCGCTGCCACCGCAGCAGCAGCCACCTCCTCCTTCCTACCCGAGGCCCTACTGCCGCCCTCCTCGCGTTAGAGCTCACCTGGTCTCCTGATTGCTGAATTTCTTAGTGACTACCTTGCCCAGTTCCAGCCCCAACCTGTCCGCCACTTTCTGGGACAGGTCCTGGTGCGAGCTGCCACTGAACAGCACGATGTTGGGCATGGCGGGCGTTAGGCGGGAGACTGTGGCAGTGGTGACGGCGACGGTGGCGGCGGCTGCTCCTGCTGCTGCTGGTGGTGGTGGTGGTGGCGGGAGCAGAAGCGGAGGAGGCGGGAGACCGAGGCTACAGGGGCGGGGCTAGAGCCCGGCTCCGCCTTTGCCACCGAGGGGAGGAAATGGTCTTGCAGTTGCCTCGGGGGAAGTACGCTGCCCTGAAGGGGGCCGGGTGTTTCCGCCCTAGGGGCGGGGCATCGACTTCTGGCGACGGTATTTAAATATACAGTGGGAGGGGCCAATAAGTGGTGCAGTCATCTCTCCTCTCCCCTTTTTTTTCCCCTCAACTCTAGTAGGAATTTCATTTATGAAGGGCCTGGGGTGTTTAAATACAAAGAACCATTCCTGGTTTTCTACAGACCCACCCATCCACGAGTTTGAGTACCTCTTCCCTAACGGAATTCCAGAAATGAATCTTCACGCATTTATTAAACTGCCAAAAGTCTGATCAGGCATGTAGTTGGCGCTTAATGTTTATGAACTGTAAAACAAACAAACTTAGGGACCCCAAGTTAAAGACGAGGGTCAGTCAGTAAATATTAAACATGCCAGAAAGCATGCCAAAAATCATTACCTTCACCCACTTCCCATCACCTTCAGGATTAAATATAAAAATGTTTGCCATCTAAAGTCCGTTATAACTTCCCCCTGCCTCCATAATTTAAAAAAACAACCGGCAACCCAGTGACAAGTTCTAATTGTTACTCCAACACTAGACTCCAAGCATTTTTACTTTCCCCATTCTTGTAATTCCCTCCCTCTTCACCCCTACATCCTGACTTCCTTTAAATCTCTACTGAAATCCCACCTTCTACAAGAAAGCCTTTCATACTCCCTTTCATTCTAGTGTCTTCCCTCTAGATTTGTTGCCAATTTATCCTGTCTATATACCTTGTTTATACATCATTGTTTGCATATTGTCTGCCCCATAGGACTGTGAGCTCCTTGAAGACCGGGTCTATCTTTCACAGTGCTTGGCTTGATCAATGTTTATTGACTGACTCTCATCCTTAACTTGGGGCCGTTGAGCTTGTTGGTTTAATAGTGATAAACATTAAGAGCCAACTATGTGTCAGGCACTATGCTAAGCTCTGGGGATACAAGTACAAAAAAAAAAAAAAAGACAGTCCTTGCTCTCAAGAGGATTGCAATCTAATTGGGGAAAATAACACAGGAAAGCAAATTGGGGGTTGGGAGTGAGAGAAGGTGTCTGAAGTATTGAACATATGGGAGAAATCAGAATTCCCAAAGTAGTGGAGCCAGGTGAGAGATGAGGACTTCTAAGGTGTTGGTGTATAAAATTGTCTTCATCATGGACATTATACTTAATTATTACCTTGAGTCTTGCAAGGTGCCAGGAGTAGGAAGGGTAGGAAGATTAGGGATTGGGGAGAATATGATTTTTGAACTGAACTTTAAAGGAAATGGATTCCAATGAGGAGGTGCATCTAGGAATAGAAGATAGCTAGAGCAAAGCCAAGGAGATGAGAGAAGCATCTTGTGAAGAACAAGTAGTTTGGCTTGACAGCAGAATATGGGAAGGAGAGTAATGTATTTACACAAGATTAGAAAGGTAGGTTTAGGTAAGGTTGGGAAGGGTTTTAAATATCAAAGGGGTGATATGATATATCATGTTGTTCATTGTCTTTGTAGTACAAGAGGACCAAATGGCATTACTATTAGTGAAGTCTTTTGACTCTTGAGCATTAATTGGATTTAAGTGAGACAAAGTTTCACAAAATCCTCAACCTCATTCTCTCTTCCATTCCAAGTCCAGTGGCAAGACAAAAGACTAGAAACTTGGTGGTGTTTCAGGATGAGTCAAACCAAGCTTTAAACACTCTACAGTGCTGCCTCCTCCACCTTCATGACTATTGGAACAAATTATTCTCACTTTGGGGAGGATTCCTTATGTTTGGATTCCCAAAGAAATATCCAACTTTTCTGAAACATATATATTTATTTACATACATATATCAATGTGATAGAAACAAACAGAAGTATAGAAAAATGATGGATGCTTTGCAGCAGGCTGGAATTTACTTTTTATTATTAAGGCTATTGTGACAATTTCACCAAATTTTATCAGATAGAAATAGCCTCAAGTCCCAAAGTACATCTCTATGCCCCTTATTTTTTTTAAACCCTTAACTTCTGTGTATTGGCTCCTAGGCAGAAGAGTGGGGATCAAGTGACTTGCCCAGGGTCACACAGCTGGGAAGTGTCTGAGGCCAGATTTGGCCCCTTATCTTTTGAGTCATATATTTCCTTAAGTTGAATCATAGAATTGAAAAGTTGGGACCTCAGAGATCATTCTAGTATAATTACTACCTCATGTATTCATGTCTCAATATTCCTGATAAATCATCCAGCCTCAACACCAGTAACAGAAACACTCATTGCCAACTTGGGTATTTCATTTTTCTCTTTTTGTACATCTCTAATTGTTAGGATATTTTTCTTTATATTAAGCCAACATCTGCCCCATGGTAATTTCATAGATTGCTCATGCTGGAAAGGACCTAGTTTTGCCTTTTTAGGGTCATGCTGAACAAACTTAAGCTCTCATCAATCAATTCACAGGTATTTATTAATATAGTTGTATTGTTTCTCTTGGTGATTTCCCCAACTCCCATGAATTCAGTTAGATCTATGCAGAAGATTCCCTGATGGACTTATCCAGCCCTAACCTCTCTTCTGAGCTCCAGTGTCACATCACCCAACTGCCTATTAGATATCTCAGTCCTTAGACATCTTAACTTCAACATGTCCCAAACAGAACCATTATCCATCCCCTCAAACCCTCCCTTCTTCCTAACTTGCCCTTTTACTGTTGAAGGCACTATCATCCTCCCTTTTACCCATGTTCACAAAGTAGGGGTGATCCTTGACTTCCTACGCGCACTCCACATATCCATTTTGTTGCTAAGTCCTGTGAATTCTACCTTTGCAGCAAATCGTGTGTCCTCTTACTCCCTCATATAGCTGCCCCATCACCTTATGCCTGGACTATTGCAGCAGCTGGCTGGTTTGGGTTTTTGCCTCAAGTCTCTTCCCCATCCAATCTGTCCTCCACTCAGCTATCCAACTCAGTTAAATCCAGTAACTCATCATTGCCTCCAGAATGGAATATAAAATCCTCTTTTAAAGCTCTTCTTCACAACCTGGCCCCTTCCTACCCTTCTAGTCTTCTTACACTTTGCTCTCTGGTCTTGCTTTCCCAGCACGTCATGATTTATCTCCAATCTTCTAATCTTTTAACTGGCTATAATGCTCTTCCACCTCTTGGCTTCTCTGGCTTCCTTCAAGACTGTTTAAGTCCCTCAGTCTTCTACCAGAGACATTCCCCCTACTGCCAATGACTACATCCTATTTACTCTGTATATATCTTGTAGGTTGCATTAATGCAAAAAAGGAATCCCCTGGAGTACTTCAGTTTATTCAAATTTGTACTACTCAAGGTTATAATTATGTAAAATATGGTAATTGGTTCCAGTCCAATGGAAGTATGTAGTATGAATTAGAATAATGAAACCACTTGGTAGCTCCACCAAAAAAAATATGCAAGACACACTTTTAAGTTTAGTTTACATTATAGACATTTTCTCCATCACATTCTTAAATCTAGATTGACAATCAACAAAACAATAAATCAGACCCTGATTTGTATAGGTCTAGGTTTAAATGTTCAAATTGAAAATTTACCAATCAGTTTAGCTGGTTTCAGTTGGCTTCCACACTTTGTGATGCAGGTGATTGTTTACTTGCACTAATCTGGATTTAGATTTACATAGGTGTTTATATATTGTCTTCCCCATTAGGATGTGATCTCCATGAGGTAGAACCCATTTTTTTTTTCTTTTTGCCTTGTATTGTGTATGACCTTGGTGCTTAGCACAGCTCCTCAAACATTGTTATTGTTTTGTTGTTTCAGTTGATTCCATCTCTTCAAGACCTCATTTCTTGTATTTTCTTGGCAAAGATATTCCTAGATGCCTAGGTAGCAAATGTACTAATTTATTAATAAGTGCATGTTGACTGACTAGTGCCCACAATATAGGTGCTATAGGTAATATTTAAACCTTACTCTCAGCGGAATTAATCCTGAGAGGGAAGAGTAGCTATATCCTTTGGGATATAGAATTCTATTTAACCCTAAGGAGAAAGTCAGAAGGGATAAACTAAGAGGATCAAAGGGAGTGGGGAGGTAAAAAAGCGAAGGGAGGAGAGGGGGAAGGGAATTCACTAGGCTTTAAAAAATAAAAAGTTGGAAATAATAAGGAGGAGGTAGAAAGGGAAGTAAACCTAGGGAGGGGACAAGGGGGGCTGATTTAAAACAAACCAATGGTTTAAAAGGAAATAGTATAAGAAGAATGGGTAGAACTAACTAGGAGAGTATACCAAAAGGTTGGGGAATACACAACTTATAATTCTGAATGTGAATGGGATGAACTCCCGCATAAAACAGAAGCAAATAGCAGAGTGGATTAGAAACCACAATATAGGTGCTACAGGCACTGAAAATAGAACACAACAAAGAACCAGTGCCTGCCCTGGAGGAGTTCATAGTCTAACAGTGGAGGCAACTTGAACATCTAAATAAATATACATAAAGTAAATACTAAATAAATAATTAAAGTGATTTGGGGAAGATAAACATAAGGAAGGCAGTTAGGTGGCTGGGTAGATAGAGTGCTAGGCCTAGAGTCAAAAAGATCTGAGTTCAAACTGGGACTTTTACTAGCTGGTGACCCTGGGCAAGTCACTTAAATCTGTTACCCTCATTTCCCTCATCTGTAAAATGAACTGGAGAAGGAAATGGCAAACCACTCCATTATCTTTATTGAGAATACTCCATACTTACTTGGTCATGAAGAGTTGAACATGACTGAACAACTACAAAAACAAACATATGTTTATATAAAATAAAATAGCATTTGGCAGAAGCTTTTTGTTTTGTTTTCAAGTTTCATGTACAAAGTTCCATCTGAATTAGGCTTTGAAGAAAACTAGGGATTCTTAAAGGTTTAGGTGAGGAGGGAGCACATTCCAAGCATAGAAAACAGGTGGTAAATGGAATGGAATGTACCAGGATCAGCTTGAAAGCTAGTTTGGTTATGTTGAAAAGAAAATAAAGGGAGCATACCTAGGTTGAAGCCAGGTTATAAAGGGCTTTAACTGACAAACAGATGAATTTTTATTTTATCCTAGAGGCAAATGGGAAATGGCATGATCAGACCATGCTTTAGGGATTTCACTTTGGCACCTGTGTGGAGGATAGAATGGCTTGGGTCAGAATCCAGGTAGGAGGGGATAGCACTACAATAATCCAGGTAAGAGATGTTAAGGCATTCTAAATTAGAATAGTTGTGGTGTGAATGGGAAAAAAAAAGAGGGGGGGATAGTTCAATCAACTGAACCATCAGCAAACATTTATTTAGTAATTACTAAGTGCTAAGACCTGAGCTCTGATTAGTAGATATGAAGAAGAAAAAAACAAAAACAAAAACAAACTGTTCTTGCCCCTGAGGACTTTATGCAGGAGATTGTTTAAAATTATTATCATTTTTTAAAGTATTTTTCCATGGTTACATGATTCATGTTCTCTCCCTCCCCTCTTCCTTCCCCACTCCTGGAGCTGACAAGCAATTCCACTGGGTTATACATGTACTATCACTCAATACCTATTTCCATATTATTCATTTTTGTAATAGAGTAATCTTTTAAAACAAAAACCCCACATCCTATACACATATAACCAAGTGATAACTCATATGTTTTTCTTCTGTGTTTCTATTCCCACAGTTCTTTTTCTGAATGTGGATATCATTCGTTCTCATAAGTCCCTCAGAATTGTCCTGGGTCATTGCATTACTGCTAGTAGTGAAGTCACATTTGATCTTCCCACAGTGTTTCAGTTACTGTGTACATTGTTCTCCTGGTTTTGCTCATTTTGCTCCACATCAGTTCATGGAGGTTTTCCCAGTTTTTATAGAAATCAAGCAGTTCATCATGCCTTAAAGCAAAATAGTATTTCATCACCATCATATACCACAATTTGTTCAGTCATTCCCCAACCAAGGGACACCCCCTCAATTTCCAATTATTTTATGCCAAAGATTTGGAAGTACAATCCATAAACTTTGGCAACTTAATTGCTTTACTAGAGTGAGGGGGAATCCAGGATGACTCTGAGATTATGAATCTTGGTGAATGGACTGCCTTCAACACATTAATGCTTCATAGTATTAGGCACAGGGAAGACTGGTACCTCTGGTGTGAGGGCTTGCTGAGCTCTTTTCAGAGCTGCTCTCTTTGGTATCTACCTGCCACCCAGATCTCATCTATGGCTCCAAGAAACTATAGCATGTTCAGCAATTACACCCCAGCAAAACTGAGCAACCTGGCTAAACCAGGTTAAGGGTAATGAACAGTCCTCAAATCCATCAATGAGTTAGTGGGGTGTCTAACCAGGCATTTGAAGACTTCTGGTGGAAGGAGTAGATGTTCCAGCCACCATGAAGGCAGCTGAAGCAGGCACTAGGGAATGCTTAGTTTGGTCAGACATTGAAGAAGTCAAGGTCATCCATTGCACCAGTTGTCCTGACTTTTGTCTTGCCACTGAACTTGAATGATTCTGGAAAAGAGAATGAGGCCAATGCCTTGGTGCAACACTGCCTCACTTAAATCCAGTTTATGCTCAGGAGACAACATCACCAGTGATATCATTTTGGTCCTCTTTGAGTGTGAAGGACAACAACCAATTCTTCAAATATTAAAATGTTTGAATATAGCTCTTTTTTGTCTTCCTTTCTCTAGGTTAAACATACCTGGTTCTTTCAGTTGAGCCTTATAACATGATTATTCTCACAATATTCTCTTTATTGTCCTGCATATATTTCAGCTTGTCAGTGCTCTTCCTAAAATGTGTACAGTCATACTGGCTCTTCTCTATATTATAAAACCAAAAGCATTAGAGGGGAAAATGATCAGTTTTTAAAAGACCAAATTACATGTTTAAACCAAAACACATAATTTGCATAAATTTGTATATAGCATTTGATGGCAAGAAGACAGTTTTGGGGAAAATATTTAACTATATGATAAATTAGAAGGTAAGCTAAATATAACTAACAACCTAAAAAAAGTAAAATAAGAAAATAATAAGCACCACTTTCTTCCCGAAGTTTTTCCTAATACCCCCACCCAAATGCTAGTGTCCTCTCCTCCCCACCTTATATTTGTTTTGTACATATTCTGTATATCCTTATACAAATTTTCAAATATGCAAATATAAAACGTAAACCCTTTGAAGCCAGGGACCATTTCAATTTTGTATTGGTATCCCCATAGCATAGTATAGTACTTTTGTATATAGCAGGCACTTAATAAATGTTTGTGGGTTGATTTTCAAATCAATTCTAAATTCTTACTAGAATTTATCATCTTCCATTAATCAGTCCCTTCTTACCTACTCAACATTTTCTTAATATTGCTCATGACTAATCATCTGTCATATAGTAAACCCTCAATCAATACTGATTTTAATTGACTAAAGTTAAGCCAGCCTTGCTACAGTAAAGATTAAGAATGGGGAGTCTGGCCATAGACAATACTTTATTAATCAGAAAGGGGAGAAAGATGAAAGAGAGTCTAGAGGTAGGTTGCTCCAAAGTAAAGATTAATAGAGAGACTTCGATTAACTGACTAAGGCCTAAATCTTCTTACCACAGCAACCTCCCCATACTCTGATCCATTCTGGAAGTCCAAGACTCTTTCCTTCCAATTTCTCCTTTTTACATTCAACTAGCTCCTCCCTCCAAAGCTATGATGTATGCTGATGGCTTAAGCTGATGCCAAAAGCCTACTCTGATGCCAGCTGTTTAGGCTGTAGTCAGGGGATGCCAGGCTGTTGTGGATGCCATGAAGGGGGTGGAGCTATTTTTCCTCACACACTACTCTTAATATAAAGTCAAACTTGCTCTGATCTTTGTAACTTTCCTTATGACTTTTATGCCATCTAGAATACCATTTTCTCACTTGCACCCTCCTGAATCTAAATTCTATATATCTTTCAATGCTCTCAGACTTAGGACTGGAAGCATAGGTGTGTTAGAGCTCTGTGGAACCCTCTGGAGCCAATTGTTAAACTTTTTAAGGTACACGTTTACTTCTTAGAAATCATTAAAAACCAGAGATCAGGGCTTGATTTATTGTTTTGTTGATTGTATGAACTTAAGAAAAGACAGATGAAATGTTAATAATGCAAATTAAACTTATTAAACTTAAAATTAAGTTCTCAAAGATTTTTTAATTTACCCTGAATTTCTTCAAAAATTATGTTTATTATCAGGAAACATTAGGAATCTATCCATTCATTCAACAAATACTTATGGCTGTGGAAAATTAATATTGAATTAGTATATCTTTTGTGAAATAATTTCCCTTTTAGCCCTCCAAGAACCATTTAATTTTAAAACTGAAACACTTTCTCCCTCAGGCTATGAAATTGGATTGGTTGCTCCCTTTTGTTGAAGTCTACCAGTTGAGGATAACAGGATTTGGGGCAGGCCCTAGCAGCCACTTGATTCATTTGTAAGAAAAATTAAATCAGCAAGCTCTAGTCATCCTGTACTAAGCATCCATTTGACCTAGCCACCTGGTAGAGAAGAAGAAGCTTCTTGGTGTCCTCTTCCTGTACTGGAGTAGTGAGAGAGGGGTTGAGGTGTCAGAATCTACCTCCTCAGTGATTGTTTTCCAATTAGAAATGTCTTGATGGGGGGTGGGGGTGGCTGGGTAGCTCAGTGGATTGAGAGCCAGGCCTAGAGATGGGAGGTCCTAGGTTCAAATCTAGCCTCAGACACTTCCCAGCTGTGTGACCCTGGGCAAGTCACTTGACCCCCCCATGCCTACCCTTACCACTCTTCTGCCTTGGAGCCAATACACAGTATTGACTCCAAGATGGAAGGTAAGGGTTTAAAAAAAAATGTCTCTGGGAGGGGCTGAGTAGTGGAAGGTAAGGGTTTAAAAAAAAATGTCTCTGGGAGGGGCTGAGTAGTGACATCACAAGGGGTATAGAAGACATATGCTAGTAGGTCTCCCTCTTTTTTTCTCTCTCTTTTTTTCACCTAATTCTTTTCTAGCTTCTTGAGCTCAGACTTGGCTCTCTAGTTTCGATTTTCTTGAGTGGCTGATTAACAAACCAACTTAAAAATTATGAAAACTGCCTCTTTAGAATTTCAGTAATTACATGGCTCACCTAACAAGTGTATATAGCATTAAATTAAGGCAGTGATGGTGAACCTTTTGGAGACTGAATGCCATGCTTGCCCCCTCAAGAGTTCCCATTGAGCTAGGTGGATATAGGTGTGGGTGTGACTCAGGAGTGCTGAGAGGGGGTGGGGAGTTTGGCCCAAGCACTCTGCTCCCCTCTAGCTCTGTGCCACGCTGTGAGCTACGCTCCTCTACAACCCCACCACAGGAATCACCTTCCCCACAGACTCAACAGGCTGCCCTCTGCACCGTCTTGCTGCATGTGAGCCCCCTCCCTTACCCCAGACCAGGGAGGGAGAAAGCACTCCCACTGGCTGCTGGGCAGAGGCGTGGGTCATGTGAGAAATGTCCTCAGGTATGCTGGAGATGGGGAGGGAGCAGCTTTGCCTAAGTCTCTCTGGCTTTCTAGTAATGAACTCTGGCAGGCGATAGTGCACATGCCCACAGAGAGGGCTCTGCATGCCTTCTCTGGCATGTTTGTAATAGGTTTGCCACCATGAAATTAAGGGATACAGAGATATTTAAGACATATTTTCTGACCTCCAGGAATGTACATTACTGTCTCTCTTTGCTTCTATTATGGGAAATATTAATTTCCTTTTGTTCATTTTTACTTTTGGTGGGTGGATGGACTTAAGGCCATTTCTCCTAATTGGGAGGTTATTGAGATGGCTAAAACTTGAAAATTTACTTAAGGTCCCAAACATTCCTCAGATAAGAAACTAAAAGGAAATTGAGATTTCCTAAATAATTTGACTTAAAAAGATTCTACCTTGATCCTGTTAACATACAAATCTCCCTTCTCAATCAGCCAGTTGTGAACCCTTTACCTTTGATTTAATCTGAAACCTGACTTTGTCTGAGCGTATAGAGTCTATTTAATTAGGTTTGTTTCTGTAGGGGATGTATGAGATTATGACTGTTTGACTAACATTGTTCCACTTTGATGATATTGAAGGAACCATGGGATGATGATTTCTAAATAACTTTAATAATATATAACATACTAAATGATCTGTAAGTACATATAATAATATGTAGTATAATTCTTAAAATTTTGATAGCCTAAAAGAATATACAAGATTGAAATATGTAAAAAAATTATTTTTTTGGTCACTCTAATTTTGTCCATAAAAGACCTCTTTAGAATCCTATTTGGAGTTCAAATTTATTATTTTTTTCTCAGAGGCTTAGACCTAGACTTAAGCTTAATAAAACCTAGGTTTTTACCTTTATAATTTCTTCATTGTGGTAGTTTTATTTTGGCAACAGTTACCTACCACATGAACTCAAAGAAGCGATGTTTCTCCTTACCCTTAAGATAGTGAATACAGAAGCCATACCACCTATTAAAATAAAACAAATTTAACAGGCATTGTCTGCAATGCCAGGAACTGTGCTAGCCTTTGAGAACACTTAGGCATAAATCATACAATCCTTGCCTTTAAGGAGATTATATTCTAGGGAGTTTGGGGGAATAAAGTTAATGTAATTGTATATATGACTATACAAAATATAACCACTATAGACTCAATCAATCACTTTCAGGGAGAGGCCATTAACAGCTGGGGGAATTAGGAAAGGTAGAGTTTGGGCTACGTCCTGAAGGCTCTAATAAGCAGAGATGAGAGGAGAATGCATGCCAGGCACAGAATAACAGATAATACATGAGGAATAGTATGAAGCAAAGACTGCAGGAAAGGGAATAAAGTGTAATTAAGCCGGATAGATATTTCCAGCTATAAACACCAAGTTAAGGCTTTAGATGCCAAACAGAGGAGTTTACCTTCGTTCTTAGAGGTAGTTGGGAGCTACAGGAGTTTATTGGAGTAGAGAATTGACTTGCTTAGACTTGTGCTTAAGGTAGATTGTTGTAGCAGACGCTGAACAAGAAAAACCAAACATGAGCCTATTTCAGAGGTTCAGGAGAGAGGTGATGAAGTCCTGAACTATAGTGATCAACAAGATGGAGTTTTTCAATTCCTCTTCTTATCCAGGCTAACATTCCTTGGCCCCATTTTGGATAATATTCATCTTTTCTGAGGCAGTTAGATGGAATAGCATATAGGGCTTTGGATCAGGAGTCAGGAAGATCTGAGCTCAAGTCCAGCCCCAGATACTAGTTATGTGAACTTGGGCAAGTCACTTAGCCTCTGTCTGCCTTAATCCACCAGAGGAGTGACAAACCACTCCAGTATCTTTGCCAGGAAATCCTTGTGGACAGTATTGGCATGCTATGATCCTTGAGGGCACCAAGAGTCAGGCATGACTGAACAACAATAAAGAATTACATAAAAAAAACAAACAAACCTTATTTCATGGAAAGTAATAGCACTTGACATAAACAGTAAACTACTTAAGGGCAAGAGGTATGTGTGATGTTTAACCTCTATTTGGCTCAGTTTCCTCATCTGTAAAATGGGGATAATAGCACCTACCTCCTAGAGTTGTTGCAAGGAACAAATAAGAAAATATTTCTAAAAAGTACTTAGTAAAAAATTTGGCTTTAAAAACATACTAGCTGTGTGATCCTAGGCAAGTCATTTAAACCCTGGCTGCCTCAGTGTCTTCAAATGTAAAATGGAGATAATAATATAATAGTACCTACCTCCCAGGGTTGTTAAGAAGATCAAATGAGATAATCTTTGCAAAGAGCTACTACAATGTCTGACACACAGTAGAAGCTTAATAATATTAGTTCCCTTTCCCTTGAGCAATCATCCTAGTTATGTTATGCATCTTCAGTTTCTCTGGCCATTATGAAAGGAAAAAATCTAGTTTGGATCTGAACACCCTAGTTTAACTCTCTTCAAGGAATAATTGGCAAATATCATTTAGTATTGTATACTTATAGCCAATGTCACAAAGTTCCCATCTGTAAAGTGGCAATTAACAGGTGGCCCCTTCAAATTCATAGACAATATAAAAAATAACTCCTTTCTATCTGATAGTAATTTCAGTATTTGGAACAAAGTACTTCCAAAAGTAAAATAATTGTTCTATTTTTTTTTCTTATGGCTCCATCTTTGGACTTTCCCCCTATATTTTGTATTGGTCCATCTCTTTGTTTTTCCCTCATTAAGAACCTTGAAGTAGCTTTTCTGGGTTAAGCTGATACAGTATCAGGGAGGAGCAGGTTCTTGTGGTATCTGATTTCTTGTTTCCTTTGCTGAATTTTTAAAATTCTCCAAGACTCCAATTTTTTCTTCTTACTATCATTTTCAAGACATCTGAAACAGGGCAGGATACTGTTCTTTTTCCTTTCTTAAGTTTCCTGCTACTTACTTGGACTAAAGGAATGGTTGCTGTGCTATAGTTACTGAATTGGCCACAGAAAAAGATCTCCTTGAAAAAGAAAAGGAAACATGAACTTAATTATAAAACACTTCTTACACAAATAGTCAGATCTAAATAATTAGAAAAATATTAATTGCTTATGAATGGACAGAGCCAATGTAATTAAAATGACAATCCTACATACACTAATCTGCTTACAAAATGCATTCCAATCAAATTACCAAAAAAGTTATCTTATTAAGCTAGAAACAAATAACAAAATTCATTTGGGAGAACAAAAGATCAAGAATGGAAAAAGAATTAATTAAAAAATGTAAAAGAAGCAGGTCTAGTTAGTAGCAGATTTTAAATTACATTATAAAGCTGTAATTATCAAAACTATCCAATATTGGCTAAGAAAAAAAAGGTAGACAGTGGAACAGAACAGACATACAACAAACAGTAGTAAAGGTTTATGGTAACCTTTTATTTTTGGCAAAAGTATAGATCCAGGCAATTGGGATAAGAAATCATTATTTGGTAAAAATTGCTGTGACAACTGGAAAGTAGTTTGGCAGAAATTAGGTATAGACCAATATCTTACACAATTCACCAGAATGAGAGCAAAATGGACATGTGATCTAG
Source organism: Gracilinanus agilis (assembly GCF_016433145.1). Taxonomy (NCBI): domain Eukaryota; kingdom Metazoa; phylum Chordata; class Mammalia; order Didelphimorphia; family Didelphidae; genus Gracilinanus; species Gracilinanus agilis. The sequence goes on from NC_058132.1 coordinate 460,370,300, forward strand.
ACATAAAAAGAGCTATAAGCAAATTAGAAAGGGGAGCATATTACCTATCAGATTTATGGAAAGGAGAGGAATTTATGAGTAAATGAGAGATGGAGAACATTATGAGATATAAAATGGATAATTTTGAGTATATTATATTGAAAAGTTTTGTACAAATAAAATAAATGTTGCCAAGATTAGAAGGAAAGCAGAAAATTGGGAAAATTTTTCATACTCTGTCAGATATAGGCCTCATATCTAAAATACATAGAGGATTTTGTCAAATTCATGGAAATAAGAGCCATTCCTCAGTTGATAAATGGGAAAAAGATATGAAGAGTTTTTGGATGAAGAAATCAAAGCCATACATAAATATATTAAAAAATGCTCCATATCACTAATGATTAAGGAAATGCAAACAAACAATTCTGAGGTATCATCTCACTCACACCAGATTAGTTAAATGACAAAAGGGCAAAATGACAAATGTTGGAGGGGATGTGGAAAAGTGGGGACATTAATACACTGTGGTTGGGACTATGAACTGATCCAACCATTTTAGAGAGCAATTTGGAATTGTGCCCAGAGAGCTATAAAACTTAGACCCAGAAATATTGTTGGGTTCATTTCCCAAGGAGATCAGTTAAAAAAGGAAAAGAACCTAAATGTTCCAAAATATTTATAGCAGCTCTTTTGTGGTAACAAAAACCTGGAAATTGAGATGTCTATCAATTAGGGAATGGCTAAATAAATTGTGGTATATGATTTCAATGGAATACTACTGAACCATAAGAAATGATGAGTAGGCTAATTAAAAAAAAAAAAACTTGGGAAGAACTCTAAGGGATAATGAACAGTGAAATGAGTAGAACCAAGAGAACATTATATACAGCTACAGATTTAATATTTGTAGAATAACCTTTGAAAGTTCACCTTCAGAGAATGAACTGAGAAATGGAAACATGAAAGACATGGCTGATCCTTTCTACATTGTGGGGAGGGGAGAGAAGAGCTGATTTAAAAAAAAAAAGAAAAAAAAGCTACTATAGCCATCAATATTTCACTGGCTTAAAACTTTGCTAATTTCATAATAAATAAAACTGGCCATTAGGAAAAAAAGAAAAAGAAAAGGAAGCTCTAAATAGTAGATTCAATTTCAAATACAATCCTTTCCTAATGTTATACAATATATGCATATTTTATCACTTTATTGGGTGTTAAATTCAGAATAAAATAAAAAATGAAAAATCTCTAAACTGTCTAGCCTACTTAATTAACTTTGCAAAGGTACAAGAAAAGCAGTAAAAGCATTGGGTTCAGTGTTTATCTTTTCAATGAAGTGAAATTAGATATTAAAATGAATTTATTTTAAGACTATTAATTTTTTTTCAAAGGAGAATAGTGTGGGAGGTGAAAAAACTAGCATGATTTTTACAAAAGGCTTTTCATGCTGTAAAAAGATCATTTTGTATTCCAAACCCTTCTCTAGCCCCCTTTTTTCAGTGCTCATTTAATTGAATGTCTACTTAGAATAGGCAAATGTTCATTCGTTTATTACAAATATTCTTCTAAAATCATACTATGCTTTGTTTGATCTATTGAAAGTAGCATTAATTACTGTTACTATATCACTTTGGTTTTTATGACCCAGCACTTTTTTTCTTTTTAAAGATTGTACTTAAGTTTTTTTAGGCCAAAAGTCATGCTTCATCAATCATTAACTTAAGTTACACTCCTTCAAGGGTATACTTATTTTGCTTTAATAAAAGAGAATTACTAGTAACAGAATAGAATAAGAATTTCAATTAAAATGCTCTTTTGAATACCAAAATCTTAAAATTCCAGTACCTTAAAAAAAACTAATTAGTTTAAATATATTTTGATGTTTGTAATAAAGATTTTTAATTGAAAAGGCTAATTTTGCTGGAAGATTTTAAAATTCTTTGATTTTCCCAATGATGAAAGTTGAGCAGTTTATCTGTATTTGAATAATGTAGAAAACTAAACTAGAGCAGGCAGTGGATTGAAAGCCAGGCCTAGAGAGGGGAGGTTCTGGGTTCAAATGTAGCCTCAGATACTTCCTAGCTATATGACCCCCTGGGCAAGTCACTTGACCCTCATTGCCTAGCCCTTACCACTCTTCTGCCTTGGAACCAATACACAGTATTGATTCTAAGGTGGAAGGTAAGGGTTTAAAGAAAAAAAAGAAAACTAAACTAGATACTGCTGACAAAAAAATGAGATTTTTGAAATGTCTGAATTTACTATCAAAATGCTAAATATTGTTGCTGCACTGTATATATGTGTGCAATATAGACAGCATTACCTAAGATAACAAAGCTCTCATTTTCTGCAAAAAAGGAGGTAGCATTCAGTGTGACTTTAAAAAGCAGAGCGCTCTAATGATGGTTAAATCTCCTTTCAGCAGGATAACAGTTAAATTTATTTATTTTTTATTCTTTTTTTTTAAAACCCTTAACTTCTGTGTATTGGCTCCAAGGCAGAAGAGTGGTAAGGGTGGGCAAGGGGGGTCAAGTGACTTCCCCAGGGTCATACGGCTGGGAAGTGTCTGAGGTCAGATTTGAACCTAGGACCTCCCGTCACTAGGCCTGACTCTCAATCCACTGAGCTACCCAGTTGTCCCTAACAGTTAATTTAAAGACAGAACAAGTGCCTGTTTTTTATTTTCTTTAGGGTTGGATTTCCTTTTTCTTTTTTTAAGACTTTCTGCCTACATCTCTTTTGCACACAAGGTTTTAATACCTACAGTGTAAACAAAACGAATGAAAATCAACCCCAATAGGAAATGAATAAAACATAATTAGTGAAAAAAATAACTTCTAATATAACACAAAACAAAATAGGTGCAGAAGCTAAATGAAGGGAAAAATCAATGATTAAGCAAATTTTGTCAAAGGCAAAATATACTAAAGTGCATACCTATTGATGTTCTTTGTTTAAATACAGAAGTCTAAGGAAGCACTATTAAACACTAAGCTTTAAAAAAATAAAGTTATAAGATCATAGATTTCTAGAGCTAGGAGGCATTTTAGAGGTCATCTATAAATTAGTGGTACATTATCTCTCCTGGGACTTCATAGCTGCTTGAAAGTCCTTTTCACTTCTTATATATATTCATTTTTCCCTTGCCTTGTGTAATATCATTTTGCCATGCAAAATGGAGACCAGGTTGAGTGACACCCAACAGTTTTAGAATTTACAACCAACTCAGATGCCATGAGCCAGAGGGCAAAAAGCAGTTACTGCCAGGACTACAAAAGAGAAGAACTGGAACAAAACTCTCTCTTTCCTGAGAAGGGACCTGGGTGGTTGGGTGGGTAGGCCAACCAAACCTACTTAGGTTATCTACATCCTGTTCCAATAGTTATCACATCCTCAACTTCTGGACAAAGCTGTGCTATATATTAATCATTGAACATCAAAGAAGAACAACATCAAGACTCAGTCAGTCTGGTTAAGGCCAAAGGTGCCTGGCCTGGCCAGAGTGCCACAGAGAGGGAAACTTCTCCAGCAGAGTCTCAACCTTATTGCCCTTTGACAAGCCTGATCATCAATAGTTTAGTGAAGTTTTCCCAGCATCTCTTTTCCTTCAACTCTATTCCTTTCCCTGAGTTGTTACAATTAAATCTTAAAAATCTGCTTAGGTGAAAGTCAGTATTGTCCTAAGGATCAATAATCTTATCCTTGGGTCTGAGGGGAGGGATTGCTCAAGCAAAACCAAATCTCAGTCATCTGTGTTTTCCATTATCTATAGCTTTATTCATCATTCTAAACCCAGGATAAGCAGTCAGAGAAGCTGTGTGATCCAATTCACAGCTTCTCACTTGATCACTTATTCCTGGGCACTGTTAGGTGGGAGTTGGGTGCTTAGCTGAGCTTCAAATACTTTGTGGACCTGGTGTTCCCCTAGGCTTCACTCAGCTCAGGTCCTTATACCATCAGAGGACCTTGGGCCATATCTCCATCAGGCTCCATCCAATATCACCATACCACCTATAACACTCTTCAAATCCTAACTGTACTGTCATCCCCTACACTTAAAAGAGGTGATTTGGTCTTCTCCTTCACTCAAAAGTAGCCCTTATGAAGAAAGCTTCCTCAACCATACTCTTCTGATCCTTGAAATTTTCTGAGCATCATTACCAATTCTTTTTTCCTTTTTTTAGGGGGGTGTGGGGTGGTGTAGTGTATGTACAGAGACAGAGGCAGAGACAGAGAGAAGAAAAGATGCACTGGCTCAGAAGTTTCTGATGATCCCGGTACATGAGAGGGTAATGACCACATAGGGGCTGTTGAATAGTAGTAAGTAGTACTTTCTCAATGGGCAGTGCAGCAGAATATCCACAATCAGAGAAAGGAGAACAGGAAAAAAAGTCTCCATTCTGGAATGTCCAAATTCCCTTCCTGATGTCCTTCTGTTGACCCACATTTCCATTAGTGGGATGAGAGCAGTCAAGGCTGTAGCTGTAGTTATGGAAGTAGCTGCTAGAAACTCAAAGAACTGGGAACTAAGTCCATAAGGAAAAGTTCAGAGACCAGATCTGTTTCCTTGCTCTGAGACTGAAATGGTTGTGGGCCAGTGCTGATAGAGAAATTCTGCTTTCTGTAGAAGCCAGGAGGAGAAAGGATCTTGAGTTGCCTTAGATTACTAGTTATTATGGGTACCACTGGGTTGTTGAGCTGGGGAAAACAAATTTAACTTCAATATCTTCTTCACTTTCCCTTGTTTCAAGTCCATGATCCTGAGATGGGGTGTGGCTAATATCCTTGCCCTTATTTATTTCCAACAATACATGAATGTGTGTGGAGCTGGGAGTATGTATAATTAAGAGTAACACTAAGATTGGGCTGCTAGTATGAATAACAAACAATGTAGATATTGTACTTCTTTGATGGATAAAAGAGGGATATGCTACCTTCCTCTAGGTACTGTAGTCCCATGACCTAAAAGTGTCTAGTTAGGAACCTTATATGATTCTTCATCTCTTTTGTTTCCAGTTTCATTTGAAATTATTTTGCATATATAACTTTGGATAATTGTCTTCATTTCTTCTTCATTCATTGGAATTTATTCCATCCCATTTTTTATTTTAGCAATCAGAGGTTTTCTGTCGGATCACTTTAGCTAATCAATTATATGGATCTTCTTTCTTAAGAGTGGCTTTTTTTTTGGTTTATTCACTTATTTTCTTTTTTTCAATTTTCAAAATTTTTACCTTTATCCTCATTTGGTGTAGTTAATTATAGATTTTCTTTTTGTTTTGATGGTATAGTCAGTGCATTGATTCTTTCATTTTCTCTTTTGTTAAATTAAGTGTTCAAGGATATAATTTTTTCTTTAGTTGTATCCAATAAATATTTCTCTTTTTCTCATCAATACTTTTTTATTGCTTCTGTAATTTGGTCTTTGATACTCATTATCTAGGTTATTGTTTTTTCTTAAGTCCATTTCAGTCATTTAGGTGTACAACTTTTATTAATATTCCTTTATTGATGACTTTTTATTGTGTTATGGTCTATAAAGGATTTGAGATTTCTACTTTTCTGCATTTATCTCTAAATTCTTTATGTCTCAATCAAAATCAATTTTCATCAAAGGGCTATGATTTTGAGAAACAGTATATATATATGTGTGTGTATATATATATATATATATATATGTGTGTGTGTGTGTGTATATATATATACATATATATGTATACCCTTTTTACTCACTATGGTGCTGTGAAAGTATATTGACCTTTCCCACTTTCACCTTTTTAGAACACATTGCCCTCAGTCTGCCTGAACAAGAAACCCTCTTCTATTTTTCTTTAATAATTGATAAATACCATGTAACCATGGAAAATTTTTCTAAAAATAAAAAAGATTCTTTAAAAAATTAATAAATATTTTTAATTTTATTTTTTCCAATTAGATGTAATAATTTTTAACATTCACTTAAAAGTTTTCTGAGTTCCAAATTCTTTCTCTCCCTCTTCTTGAGAAATCAAGCAAATTGGTGTAGATAATACATTTGCAGTTGTACAAAACATATTTCCCTATTATTCATTTTGCAAAAGAAACAGAGACAGGGAAAAAACTCTGAAGGCAGAGAGCATGTCTCATGATAAGTCCTTTGGAACTGTTTTCAGTCACTATAATGCTAAGAACACCTAAGTCATTCACAGTTGAACATCTTACAATATTACTGTTAGTATATATAATGTTCTCCAGGTTCTTCTCATTTCCCTTTGTGTCAATTCATGAAAGTCAATTCTTAAACAACGTCCTGCAATAAAATCTTTGTTTCTTTGTTTCTTTGTTTGTTTCTTTCTTTTCTTCCTTCCTTCCTTCTTTTCTTCCTTCCTTCCTTCCTTCCTTCCTTCCTTCCTTCCTTCCTTCCTTCCTTCCTTCCTTCCTTCCTTCCCTCCT